>NC_089785.1:34478259-34493259 GCF_040412425.1 Macrobrachium rosenbergii
TGACGTCATTGGTCCCAGCGCTTAGCCTTTGGCCTGAATTCTGTATTCTATTCCATACGAACGAGACTCATAGTGTCCAGTGACCGTATTGTCTTACGACCTTTCTCTCAGAAGGAATCAGTCCTCAAGTCCCATGTTGGTAGAGCTCTCCCGTCTGCTCTCTCCCTAATCCTGTTCTGCTGATGGAGAGTCATTCGAGATCACACTTCAGTCAGTGTTTGAAGTGACTTCAGAGTTGTGTTCAGGAGGTCGAATCTGCTCGAGGAAAATTGAGTGTTCTGTTTTGATTTGGTTCCTTTTCTCTCTGGAGTCCCTTCTCGGTGGCTGCTTCTGCTCGTGTTCGTCCGTTTTCTGCATTGCTCTCATGTTGGGGATTCTTGTTTTATGTTGCTGACTACTGCTGTCATGCGTTTTGTAATTCTTGATATGTTTCTCTGGTCATTGCCCACGTGTGCGAGTGCGCGTTGTCTTCTCAGATTAATCCGTTTTCTGGGTCTCTGTACTTGCTATTTCTGTCCTTTGGCCCTACGTCTGTTCATTTGCTTCTCATGTGTTCTGAAATACGGTCTCTCCATCTTCTCATTGGCCTATCTATCCTCCATTTCTATCTTCTCTCCTGCAACATGTCACTCAGCATTTCCCCTCCCCATCATGTGCGCAGACCAACTCCATCTTGACTCTTCAGTGACTCGCTGATCCTCAGATGCTTTCGTTTTTTACCCTCTCTCCTCTTGCTGCTCCTTTCATCCATCTGAGCTTTATCATTCCCACCATATCTAAGTTATTTTGTTTTATTTTCTTGACTGGTTCCGCTCTAGCCCTGACAACATAGCAGGCCTTACCATCATCTACGGTACCTTGGACTTCAGCCTACTAGGGATTCTTGTCTCAGAGTAGGCCTGATAGCCCCCTCCAGTTATTCCACTCAAGTTGAATTCGATGCTTAACCCACATCCATATCACTCACTGCATCAGTTATCGAGCGCAGATACTTGAACACTCATGATGTTTGCTGTTGTTAGCTTACTCATGGCTTGCTGGTCGTCAGCACTTTCTCACTTTGTATCATAGTAAGTCTTTGTTTGACTTGTGTTCATCTCTCTGCTCTCTGGCACTTATTTCCAACGATCTGGCTTCTTCTCTAGCTCACCTCTAGTTTCTGGAATGAAAACAGTGCTCTTCTGTACCTGATTATTGCTGTCAAGTGTTGGTGATGGTGATTCTTCTGTGCTTGATTATTGATGTCAGAAGTTGGTGATGGAGATTCTTCTGTGCTTGATTATTGTTGTCAGATGTTGGTGATGGAGGTTCTTCTGTGCTTGATTTGCTGTCAAATGTTGATGATGGAGATTCTTCTGTGCTTGATTATTGCTGTCAGATGTTGGTGATGGAAACTATTCTATGCTTGATTATTGCTATCAGATGTTGATGGTGAGATTCTCCTGTGCTTGATTATTGCTGTCAAATGATGATGTAGATTCTTCTGTGCTTGATTATTGTTGTCAGATGTTGGTGACGGTGATTCTTCTGTGCCTGATTGTTGTTGTTAGATGTTGGTTATGTAGATTCTTCTGTGCTTGATTTTCTGTCAAATGTTGATGGTGGAGATTCTTCTGTACTTAGTTATTGGTGTCAGATGTTGGTGATGGAGATTAGTGTGTGCTTAGTTATTGCTTTCAGATATTGGCGATGGAGATTATTCTGTGCTTGATTATTGCTGTCAGAAGTTGATGATGAGATTCTTCTGAATATTGCCCTAAAATGGACGATTCTTAAATTATTTCTTTGAATATTGCCCTCATAATAAGCCAGCCATCTTTTTTTTCCGTATAATATTGCTCTCATAGGCTATGTGAGTGATTCTTTGTGTAAATATACTCTCATATATATGTGACTTGTTTTGTGGTAATATTCCCCTCATGTGTGGCTGATTCTTATTTGTTCCTGTAAACGTTGCCCCCAGATGTGGTTGGTTGATTGTCTTTTTAATATTGCTCTTGGTTGTGGGTGATTCTCAATGTATTCCTTTGAATATTGTTTCAGTATATAGGTGAATCTTCGTAAATTTCTCTTATATTGCTTTCATGACAGCCAGTTTTTCATGTGTATCACAATATTGCTCACACAGGCTGTGTGAGTAATTTTAGTTTTTTCCCTTAACATAACCCTTATTTGTCTTATTTTCTTAGTTTTTTCTGAATATTGCTCTCAGACGTGAGTGCTTCTGTATATATTAGTGCGAATATTGCTCTTATATGTGGGTGATTTTTTACATGTATCTGAATATTGCTGTCAAAATTGTTTGAGTCTTCATATATTCCTCTGGATATTGCTCTCATATGTGACTAATATTCCATAAATCTCTGAACATTGCTGTTACATATGAGTAATTTCTTCAGGTTTGCTCTAATTATTGCTCTCATATGTGGATGCTTTGTCATATCCCAGAATATTGCTTACCATATGTGGGCTGTCCTTCACATTTCGCTGAATCTTCCTCTCGCGTGTGGGTGATTCTTGGTATATATTTCATATGAGTAACTCTTCACATGTTTTCTGAATATTGTTCACATGTGTGGGATGTTCATTTTTGTTTGTGGCGAGTCCTCATACATTTTTTTGAAATGTATGAATACACCTCTCTGAAGTGTATGAATATGGGTTTCAGGGCTGTATGAATCCTTCAGATTCTCATTCCTCCTGGGCAATTCTTCATACATGTTTGAATATTTATTTCATTTGTGAACTATTTTCCATATGCTTGTAAATATTGTTGCTCTGAATATTATTATCCTTAAATGTGGCCTAGTCGATTCTTGATATCACTAACTATTGCTCTCGGAGAATGTCGGTGAATTTTCGTAAATGTCTCTTAAGTATTGCTTCATATGTTTTTGATTTTTCATATATTTTTCATATACATCTCTGAATATTGTTCCTCTCTCTCGCTGAGGTACAAGGTCGTAGCACCTCCATGACCACCTCTTCACACATTCACTGTGTCAGACTTGACCATCCTTGGTTGTTCTGGTGTGATATCCTTTAAAAAGTTTTGGAAAGATTACAATTCGTGCTGTGTAATATTTTGCAGAAGTCACAATCGTTTCAGGGCTTAACCTAATAACATGAAGTCCCTCAGGTCGTTAGTACCCTCAGTGCATCTCATGTGGGGTACTGTACGCATTACTCTGGGTGTTTCCAGTGTCCGTTCGGCTCCTAGCTGCAACCACATTCGAGCCTTTTACTTTATCTCCATTCCCATTTCCTTTATTCAGTTTTGCTGTCTAACCTCTCTAACTATTACTTCTTAGTGTAGTTGTGAGCTTTTCTCCCAGTTTCACAGCTAATCTTGTTCATTTTCTGAATCTCTTTATCATGACCTCGTAGGGGGTAGTGCCGCCAGTGCACCTCACGCAGTACACTGTAGGCATAACTTTAGGTACTTTGCAACGTCCCTTCGGCCTCTAACTGCAACCCTTTTCATTCCTTTTGCAGTACCTCTGTTCATATTATCTTTCTTCCAACTTACTTTCCACTCTCTCCTGACAATTGTTTCGTAATACAAATGCTTTGAGGTTTTCCTCCTGTTGCACATTTCAAACGTTTTCACTCTCAGTTTCCCTTTCAGCCCGGAATGAGCTCACTGGTCCCAGCGCTTGGCCTTTGGCCTAAATTTTATACTCCATTCCATTTCATATTTCATCTCGCTGTTCAACGCTCCAGCTTCTTTGTTCACTGTCTCAAACCCTGAATAGCCGAAAGTGCCCAGTGCCGGGCTTGACAGCCTAAATTTCACCAATCAGTCCTTCCCTTTAAGAATCATTTTATATTACAGGTTTTCTCGATTTAGAAGTTTGATCAAGGCAAGGTTCTGGGTTCTCTCCAGTTAAAAGGGACTCTGAATTTACTGTCCGTGATTTGAGTTGCGAGATTTTGTACGTAACTGACAGACTTGTTTCAGAATCGTCTGTTGTGTATCTTGTCTCCATTTGAATCTTAGGACAAAACGCTTGAGCATCTTTCTGTTTTTACCAGACGTTAGAACTCTATTCTTGTCTGCTATTATTTTCCCTGATTTGTAAACCTGCTCTGTGACAAGAGGGATTCAGTTACTTCCTTTGGGAAGTTTTTGCCCTGTTGAGCAACTATCGTGTCTCCTGCAGTGCACTGAACTCAGAATCAAGTTATCTGCCTTCCCCGTTGAAGACTTGGGCTAGTGCCGTCATTCCACCACATGGGGTGCACTGCAGGCAGCGTCCCCTCGGCCTCTAGCTGTAACCCCTTTCGTTTCTTTTACTGTACCTCCTTTATGCTTAAAGTTCCTCATTGGGCGGCTGGGTCCCGTTCTCAGCTAGCACTCTGCTGACCGCGAGTTCGAATCTCCGACCGGCCAATGAAGAATAAGAGGAATTTATTTCTGGTGATAGAAATTCATCTCTCGCTATAATGTGGTTCGGATTCCACAATAAGCTGTAGGTCCCGTTGCTAGGTAACCAATTGGTTCTTAGCCGGGTAAAATGAGTCTATTCCTTCGGGCCAGCCATCTCTAGGAGAGCTGTTAATCAGCTCCTCAGTAGTCTGGTTAAATTAAGGTATACTTAACTTTTTTCTTCCATTCATATTCTCTTTCTTCTTACTTTCCACCTTCTCCTAAAGATTGATTCAAAGTGCAACTGCGAAGTTTGCCTCCTGTTACACCTAAGCCTTTTTACTGTCAGTTTCAGTTTCAGTGCTTAATGACCTCATAGGTCCCAGCTCTTGGCCTTTGGTCTAAATTCTGTATTCTATTCTATTAATTTTGACAGCAAAGCAATAGAGCAACTCGCTCGGTGGCTTGCGTGTCAGGGCCCAATGGAGGCGTCGAGGTCATTGAAGAACGGCCTTTTGTTGATTGAATTCTGTATTTATCCTGAAGTTCTTGGCTCGATCTGTATTTGAGAAAAATGCCGTGTAAGTTGGTGAGTGACATTTGTAGATTTAAAAAGGTTAACTTGATCAAGACATTGATTTAGTGAAAGATTTACCATTCAGAACGACGTTTGAAAACCTGTCCCACTTCTGCAACCCCTTTCATTCCTGTTGCTGCACCTCCTTTCATATTCTCTTCCATCGTACCTATTCCACCCTTTCCTGTCAATTGTTTCATGTTGCAACTGCGAGGTTTTCCTCATGTTACACCTTTAAAACCTTCTTTTGCTCCCAGTTTCCCTTTCATAGTTGAATAACCTCACAGGTTCCAGTGCTTGGCCATTGGCATAAATGTTATATTCCATTCCATTAATCTTGATAATTACATCGTCTGGAAGAAGTGTCGTGGCTTCAGATATTTTGAGGATTTGTGGATTTTTTGGTTTGAAAGAATTTCAATTTGGTAATAGATTCAAAGACCATTTATTTCAGAGCATTTTAAAGTCTGTCACAAGAAATGATCAGCATAGAAATTGGCAATATTTGTATCCAGGTCACTGATGGAAATTTGTTACAAGTGGTACGAATCAAGAATGATCTGTTTTGAATAATTCCTATGAAAACCAATGACTGAAGTATTTTTCTGAGTGTAAAGGGTAGAAGGGTAACTTTCCAGTCGAGAAATCCTTGGGTATCAGGATAGGCCTCAGAAATTATTATTTTTTTCAGATATCGAAGAGATGTCAAGATTTGTCCAGATTTAGAATCATTGGATGTTATAGTCAAGGACAGAAATCATCCCTAAGTTTTATTCTGTGAGGAACACTAACGTTATTTTCACTCTATGCAGAAAAGTTGCATCTTTCAGACCTCTACATACTGGTGTCATTATTATTTTCGAAGCTGTCTGACATAAGAAAGTGACGTATTATGAAACACTGAATTGTAAGAACATAGATTTTTGCTTCCAATTTGTGTAGTAGGAAAGGGCGTCTATTTTTGGATTACCCGGATACTAAGATCGCAGAGGGTTGGTTTTTTAATTTTTCTCTATGGTAGAGGACGTGCTCAGCTGTGAAATACCTGGATATTACCTGGATATTAGGGCCACTGACAAGAACTTATTTTTTTTATATGTTGCAAGGCAATTTTACTGTTCACTTTCGAAATGTCTGACATCATGGTCACCAGCCTTCGGCCCCTAGCTGTAACACCTTTCATTCCTTTTACTGTACCTCCGTTCGTATTATCTTTCTTCCATCTTACTTTCCTCCCTCTCCTAACAATTATTTTCATAATGCAAGTGCGAGGTATCCTCCTGTTACACCTTTAGAGCCTTTTTGCTCTCAAATTTTCTGTAAGCACTGAAATGACCTCATAGGTCCCACTGCTTGGCCTTTGGCCTACAGTCCATATTCCAACTCAATCAAGGTCACTAAGTAGCTTCTAAATATTAAACCCATAGATGGGAGTTATTTTTCTGCAGATTAGTTGGGACATAGCTCGTAAATATATACCGGGATAAAAGCGAACGTTTTGAAGTGACTAGATATTAAATGGAAATCTTACTTTATGTTTGATATAATTGAAGATTGGTCAGTTCTTCGGTACCTAGATAGATTTGTCATTGAAGGCTGACGTGTTTTTAATTACTTGAATATCAAGAACATTTGCGTATTTTTTTCCCGAGTGGTCGACCGACAAGTGTCCACATAGAATGTGTTTGGATCTTAAGGTCATTCACGAACAATTTCTTGCAAACACAGTGACAGAAGAGTACAGATCCATTCTAAATTACTCTCCGCAGGGAGGGGATTAGTATCGTCATGGCACCTCATGCGGTGCACTGTGGGCATTACGTGAGGTTCTTTGCAGCATCCCTTTGGCCCGTAGCTGCAACTCCTTTCATTCCTTTTACTGCACCTCTGTTCATATTCTCTTTCTTCCATTTTACTCTTCTCAACCCTCTCCTAACAATTGATTCATAGCGCAACTGTTACGCCTTTCAAACCATTTTATTGTCAATTTCCGTTTTAGCCCTGAATGAGCTCTTAGGTCCCAGCGCTTGGCCCTTCCTAAATTCAATCTTCTATTCTATTCTGAAGCACTTGATTACAAAGATCACCTTCAGAATTTTTTTCTATGGGGCCAAATTCAATAAATACTGCCCAGTTCATAAAGCTTACATCATAACTGACTGAACATGAAATTTCATCTCTTGTCGAACAAGGCAAGAAGTTCTCTCTCTCTCTCTCTCTCTCTCTTAAATAATAGCTTCATTGACTTCATTCTTGTTATTGAACTGTGTGTGTGTGTGTGTGTGTGTGTGTGTATGTGACAGACGCGCCCTCCATCCCAGTGAAAGATCCTTCTTCCCTGGCGCTACTGCCACAGAATAAATGTGTGATTTGATTTATGATACGGTGTGAATGACTTCGAAAGTGGTAGATGCCCATCGCATGCTCACGCGCGCCGGTTACTACTGGATGCTACTGGATGACTGAAGAAGAAGAAGATGAGGAAGATGGTGATGAAGCTGTCGTATGCTATGAGAGTCAACGACGAAGGGGACATTCTAGGAGCCGTTCTAAAGACAACTACTTACTGCTACTACTACTGTACGACTTCAACGACGAAGAGGGCATTTGAGGAGCCCTTCGAAAGGCAAATACCGGGTGCTACTGCAGTGTTACATGACGAAGAGGACATTCGAGGAGCCGTTCCACAGGAAAAGACCATCTACTATACAACTCCAGCGAGGAACAGGACCTTTGCGGAACCGTTCTGTAGGCAAATCCTACATACTACTACTACTACTACTACTACTACTACTACTACTACTACTACTACTACGAATATACTAACAGATCAACAGCGGGATAAGACATTCGAGGAGTCGTTCCAAAGGCAAATCTCGATTACTACTACTATTATACTACTTCAACGACGGAGAGGACGCTCGAGGAATCCTACTACTATTACTACTACTACTGTTTCGACGGCGGAGAGGACCGTCGAGGAGCCGTACCACAGGCAGTACTATCTCACTATCTTGACGGCCCGAGTACTACTACTACTACTATACTACATCAACAACGAAAAAATTCGAGGAGCCTTTTCAAAGGCTGACTTGTACTACTACTACTACTACTACTACTACTACTACTACTACTACTACTACTATGTACCACCGTATAGATAGGACGGTCCGGATGAATCAGTTTTCATCCGCAGGAGAACGCGGATGGCATGATTTTGCAACAGCACTCCGTGTGTTGCATTGCAATTCACCTCCGCAACTTTTTATGTCAAGGACGCCGTGACCGAGCCTTAATGAATGCCCTCGCCGGGAAAGACCTGAGAGGTACTAAAGAGAGAGAGAGAGAGATAAATAAGGAACTGCGAAAGAATAAGGAAGTAGGGTTGAAGGAGAAGGCTGCAGTAAGTCGCTCAAAGGAAAACTGAAGCGAGAAGTGGGTTCCAGAGCTTGATAGCAGAAGGGAAGAAAGGAGTTAAAAGGAATTTGAGATTTAGGCTGAAGGACCTGAGAGGCAGTAAAGAGAGAGAGATGAGAAATAAATAAAGATTTGGGGGAGAATGAGGAATGATAACTTGAAGGAGAAGGATGCAGCGAGTTGCTCAAAGGAAAACCAGAGCGAGAAGTGGGTTCCAGAGCTTGTTAGCAGAGGGGAAGAAATGAATATATGAAGTTCAGGCCATCCAGCTCTTGCGACAGTGGAAAGAGGGAGTTGGAGAAGCTGGACAGCAAGATGAAGGGGTCCAGGAAATAAAGGAGAAGAAGCACAAGGACCTCAAGGTGAACTGGGAGAAAGCCAGAGGAGCTGGACAGCAAGACTGAAGAAAGTCAGCAGGAATAGAGGTAAATAACAAGGCTAAAAATAGGCGCGGCTAGGAGCGTACAAGATGCTTTAAACTCCCTTTAGTAATGCATACAGTGCACCACGCGAAGTGCACTGATTGCATTAATCCCCGGGGTTAAAGTCAAGAGCATAAGGTGGCTCGCCTGAAAGCCTAGATAAAATATGGGGAGCATAGAAGTAAGGAAGAAGTTTCAAAGCCAAGTATAAGGATGAGGATACAAAAACTCATCAAACGGAAAAATAATAGATGATCATAAAGTCATTGCCCCTTTAGGGAGGTAGTGCCGTCGTTACAACTCGTGCGGTGCACTGTAGGCATTAGTTTGGTTCTTTGTAGCGTCCCTTCGGCCCTTAGCTGCAACCCCTTTCATTCTTTTTACTGTACCTCCATTCATAGTCTGTTGTACTTTCCACCCTCTCCTAAAAATTGATTCATATATAGTGCAACGGCCAAAGGTTTTCCTCCTGTTACACCTTTCAATAAACCTTCTTATTCTTAATTTTCCTCTCAGCGCTTAATGACCTCACAGGCCACAGCCCTTGGCCTTTGGCCTAAATTGTATATTCTATTCTGTTCTACAAAGTCATTGTGGGATAGGGTATCCTGGAGGGTGTAATGGATGAGACGATCTTCGAGAATCGGAGGCCTTAATTACAGCTAAAAGAGAGGTCTTGCGCGTGACGTCATTGGTCCTGACGACGCCACACTGGAGGGCCGCAAGAACCAGGCCACACGCAATTGCCAAGAAGTTCAATTCCCTTCGCTGCAAGCGTTCAATAACCACGCCTGAGGGTTGTGATGTCGTCTGGTTGTGCAACCGGACGGGGGAGGCAGTAAGTAAGCCTGTTATCAAAACAGCAACGCTCTAAGATGACGCTGGTGGACTGTAGCAGCTGTTAGAGAGAGAGAGAGAGAGAGAGAGAGAGAGAGAGCTAAGGGCCATTTTATAACAGTTTACTGTCAAAGCAAAACGTATTTTACTGCCGGCCAGTTAACTTGGGTTTTGTTGCAATACAGTACTGTATTATCTGATCATATATTTAACTTGCCCTTTACTGCTGTATACAGTATTGAATTAGGCTATGTTGAGTATTCATATATTTAACTTGGGTTTTGTTATAGTATGCATTACTGTGTTGTGTAGAGTATTCATACATTGAACTTGGGTTTTGCTACATTATACAGTACTGTATTATGTAGAGTACTCATACATTCAATTGGCCTTTGCTGCTCTAGACAGTATTGCGTCATGTAGAGTATTCATACAATTAACATGGGTTTTGGTACAGTATACAGTACTGTATTATGTAGAGTATATATACGTACCAGTGGCCTACATGTCTGTACATATCTTTCACCAATAAGTGTCAGTCAGTGATTTAATGCATAATGTTTCTTTCATCTCCTAAGTCATGTAACTGTTATTGTAAAAATATGTTGAGAGGATTAAATCAATTTTATTCTTACATTAACATTTTAAGTAATGCACACACTGGTGATCCCCAGTAAAACTTTCCATCGTTGGAGTGGATTATAATACAACTGATTATTATTATTATTATTATTATTATTATTATTATTATTATTATTATTATTATTATTATTATTATTATTATTATTATTATTATTATTATTATTATTCAGAAGATGAACCCTATTCGTATGGAACAAGCCCAACACAGGGGCCATTGACTTGAAATTCAAGCTGCCAAAGAATATGGTGTTCTTTGGAAAGAGGTAACAGAAGGTAAAGGGGAATATAGAAAGAAGAGATCACTCATTGAAAAAGTCAAGTTAATTAACAAATGAATAAATAGATAAAAATTTAGGTAAATTATTAAAATGCAAGGAGAATTATACTTGAAGTTTCAATGGCACGACATCCTCAGGGGAGATTACCACAGTCCAACGGTGTGAGGAATAAATTGTCTATACTGAATGCCGATTAAGAGAGAGAGAGAGAGAGAGAGAATTTTCCTTAAACTTGAATCATAATGCATCAGTACATTAAATTTTGGCTGCAACATGGCGGCACCAACAAAGGGCGAATGACACTCGTGGCATAAATGTAGATATTTGTAGCAAAAGGACCCTAGACCCAACCTCTCCATAATTATGAATAAGTGCCTGCGCATGCATATCATTTCATCTTTTGAAATCATTGCATTAAATCAAGCTTTTTGTGTGTGCTGATGTGCACACTCCCTGCTTCTCTCTTGAGCACTCGGATGAGAAATTAAATCATGTCATGAACGTCATTATTTATTATTATTATTTCAGTATATAAAACCTATTCACATGGAACAAGCACACCAAAGGGGCCACTGACTTGAAATTCAGGCTTCCAAAGAATGTTGGTTTCAACCTCCCACTTCAGACCCCACACTGCAGCAGTAACTGATCATGATACAGAGCCTGTGATTTTTCATCGCCCTGGGGGAGACGTGAACCCGCGACATCTGAGTGGCATGCCACGACCCTAACCGCTGTACCAGCAGACCAGCTACTCATCACATACATATCACAAACAAGTTGAATACAAGTCAACTGCTTGTTTTGGTAGTCTTAATCAGTGCTTCTTATGATAAACACATGTCGACAACTTACTGTATGCATATCACACACAGGTTGGAAACAAGTCACCGACCGTTAGGGAAGATTGAATCTTTGGCAAAGGCTGCATAATCATACGAAACACTGAAGAGGACAACCAGAACGTGTTGTTGGCTTGTATTCAACTTGTTTGCGATATGTATGTGATAAGTTGCCGGTACTTGTTTATGAAAAGTGTTACCAGATGTCTACAAGAATATTTGATGACATTTTATGACATACTTTCATTCTGTATGACGTTTTTCGTTTAATCTGCACAGGAAATTTCACTAACTGATAAAATCATCTATAAACATTTGCATTCCTCAGCCCGCTTCTCGCCATATGCTGGGGTCACCTGGTGTTTACTCTTAAACTCAAATTATTTTTCGTTTATAAAATCATTCATCAGCATTAACAGATCTTTTTAATCATCATGAAACTTGACATAATCTTGAAAGTGACTTGAATATTCCTTGAAGGTATTAATTTTTCTTGAAATTTTCATTAGTAGTTAAAATAATCTCCACTGAAAGTCTCACCAGTGTTCAGTTATGGTAATAATCGTTTTTCATTTATGTTCAAGATGTTAATCTCCACTGAAAATTTCACCAACATTCCTCTGTCATAATCTTCCTCTATTGAAAGCTTGTGAATCATTCTTCATTATTCATCAGCCCTGAAAGCCTCACTGATATTCCTGAAGTGGGGTATGAATCCCTCTCAAAAGTTCCGTGCACCTTTCTCGAAAGTTTCAGTAATTGTTCTTGAAATTATCGTGAATCTTGAAAGTTCCCTCGTTACCTGTCATTGAATCCTTATTTCATCATCGCAAGTCGATTCTTCTGAATTTACAAAATCGATATCCACCAAGTTATATGACGAATTCGCAGAAAAACTACTCCTAGTTCCCTTGCAGTCCGAAAAATAAAGGGTCAAGCTTCTTAGAGAAGTGACTTGGCAACACTGGGTTATGAAAAGATGGGGTTTACCTGTATATATGTATATATAATGTATATCTTTAGAATTTGAGATACTGGAATCCTGTCATACTTTTTAACCTTGCCAAGTTTCCGTCTTCTGTTTTATATAACTTTTCACATTTTTCCAAGTCATTCTTAACCCTGTTTATGTCGATCTACTTTTTATCTACTTCATTCATGGGTAGATTCAGCTAGCTTTGCATAGTTAACAGGTAATCATCAAAAGCCATCGGAAAGGGGACATTGTGTACACTGTACAATATATACAGCATATATATATATATATATATATATATATATATATATATATATATATATATATATATATATATATATATATATATATATATATATATACTGTATATTATATATATATATATATATATATATATATATATATATATATATATACTGTATATTATATATATATATATGTATGTATGTGTTATATATATGTGTGTGTGTTATTTACACACACAAACCTAAGGGGCATAATTTACCCCCAAAAATTATTAGTATTGAAGATTGAAGTTGTTTCATTAGTAATTATGTCGTGGTCAAAATATGGTGATTTTTATAGGATTTCCTTCTCCCGTCTCTTAACGTCTGTAGTTACAACTACTCACAAAGCTGCTATTCAAATCATGCCTTATGCATGTATGTTTTTTAGTATATATTTACCCCATAAGGGGGTAGTGCCGTCAGTGCGTCTCATGCGGTGCAGTGTAGGCATTACTTGAGGTTCTTTGTGGCGTCCCTTCGGCCCCTAGCTACAACCCCTTTCATTTCTTTTACTGTACCTCCATTCGTATTCTTTTTCTCCCATCTTACTTTGCACCTTCTCCTAACAATTGATTCATTGTGCAACTGCGAGGTTTTCCTCCTGATACGCCTTTCAAACCTTTTTACTCTCAGTTTCCACCTTCAGCGCTGATTGACCTCATAGGTCCCAGCACTCGGCCTTTGGCCTAAATTCTGTGTCCTATTCTTTTCTTCTTTTATATATTTAAGAAAGTCTGTGTATGTGTGTAGGTCCACCTCCTCCTCCCAAACAGTTGCACCCATCCAGTTAAAAAATAGTCTATACATTGTAACTTTTCTCAAGAAATTTGGTGCAATGCATGACAGTGTGCAAGGTCGTTGCCTTCCTTCTGATTAGGCACTGTTAATCAGTGAATATAGGAAATCGGGAGCACTGTGACCATTTGACTTAATAAAGCCACATGTCCATTAAGTTTTCCTTTACGGTCTGTCTGAATCACACCCATTTTGAAACCTCTTAAGGGGTGACTATGGCATAGACTTGGTTTTGTCATAGTTGTGAACCTGTAAAGTTTTAGGATGATTAGGCACGCGCAGTGGAAACAAGGCAACAATTTCTCAGTTCCTAATTCGCAAGAATTATCTGGATATGCTTTCGACGACTTTTTTTTATTGAAGGTAATATTTGTGATGAGTGAAACTCTATAGCTTAGCGCATTGGAGGCCGGACATTTATAAACGTAGTGGAAAACCATTAATTTCTGACAGGAAAGATAACTTTATATGAGGAATTATATATATATATATATATATATATATTTTATATATATATATGTGTATATATATATATATATATATATATATATATATATATATATATATGTATATATATATTTACTTATATATTGATATATGCATGTATATGTTTATATATATATTTATATATATATATATATATATATATATATATATATATATATATATATATATATATATATATATATATATATTTCAGCATATATACATATATATATAGATGTGTATATATACACACATACACATATAGATGTGTATGTGTATATATATATATCGTATATATAAATATAAATATAAATATATATATATATATATATATGTATATATATATATATATATATATATATATATATATATATATATATATATATATATATATATATATAATGTGTGTGTGTGTATTTATATGAACGTGGCCTCTTTGTGATTTCTCAGGATACGGGTTCGATTCCCGCTACTGGACATCAGAATCAGTTTCATATTTTTTGCATTTGGATGCAAGGCTTTGTAGTGACGAGCGTTTCCTAAAACTGAAGAGTTCGATAAATTAAGAGAGCATTGTGGCTATTACAGTTACATACGTATTTGGTGATAAGTGTCCAGTAGATTCTATATACTTATATAAAAATGTAATAAATAATTTTTTAAAACACGCTTTTATTGAAATGCACACTAAAAAGTAAAAAAATAATTTTTGAGACGCACCAGGATTTTCTTACGAAAAGAAAAAAGCGTGGGCGGAAAACATAGGCTCGTATCCAGAAATCATACGACGGTTCATTGTATGCGATCGTCATGGTGATAGAAGGAAATGCTACAAGAAAAGAAATATATATATTTTTTTATTTCTTGTAGCATTTGCTTCCATGTTTGGTGCCAACGCTTTTATTTTTGTAGCCCTGATTAATTGTAAGAAAATCCTGGTGTATCTCAAAAATTATTTTTTACTTTTTTGGTGCATTTTAATAAAAGCGTGTTTTAAAAATTATTTTTTATACTTTTTTAGTTTATACTTTTTACTTTTGACAGAAATAGTAACCAGTTTATGATTATAGCT
>NC_089785.1:34498259-34508259 GCF_040412425.1 Macrobrachium rosenbergii
GAGAGAGAGAGAGACAGAGAAGGGCAGTAATGTTTGAATGTGTGAGAGAGAGAGTGAGAGAGAGAGATAGAGAGAGAGAGAGAGAGAGAGAGAGAGAGAGAAGGGCAGCATATGTTTGTATGTGAGAGAGAGAGAGAGAGAGAGAGATAGATAGAGAGATAAAAGGGCAGTATATGTTTGAGAGAGAGAGAGAAAACAGGAGTTTCTATCGGTGGAGAGATCGTAGCGATATAGCCAAATCCTATTCAGATTCGGTGGCAGCACCTGTTGATCGTCCCATCGAATTAGGTCCTCGTTGTGTTGGGCGGCAGCTGAGAAGGAGAATAAAGGGCAGTTTTATCTAAAAAATTATGGCTGATCATTTTAAGGGCAGCGCCTCTGGGAGCCTTCCCCTCTCAGGGGTAAAGCCTTATAGGTGGTCTGACTGTGTGTCTATGTATCATATATATATATATATATATATATATATATATATATATATATATATATATATATATATATATATATATATATAAAGTATATGTATATACAGACACTACATACGTACATCTTTCACACACATTTATATCCTGCCCCCCCCTCTCTCTCTCTCTCTCTCTCTCTCTCTCTCTCTCTCTCTCTCTCTCTCTCTCTCTCTCGTTTTGCATATCTATGGCCACCACGTTCACTATTTTTCACAGCCTGTTTTCCGGGTGATTTGGAAATGCAGAATTTTAAAAATGAATAAAAAAAAACATTGATTTCTGCCATTCGGAGATGGTTCACAAAATGAGATTGGGCAATTTCTTCCACTGTTTCGACAAACAGTTCCTGCTTGTTATGCCAGTTCATTGTGGAGTTGAAACAGTTTAGTCTGATAAGTGTTCCTCATCTGTTACTGTCATTCTCGCTTTCACACAAATAGCAATTTTAAATTGGTTACTAGCGATATATATATATATATATATATATATATATATATATATATATATATATATATATATATATATATATATATATATATATATATATATATATATATATATATATATATATATTTAAATATCGCTAATAACCAATTTAAAAATTGTATATATATATGTGTGTGTGTGTAATTGTAATAGCCACAATGCCCTCTTAACTTCTCGAATTTTTACGCTTTTTTGGATACTCTTGTCACTCCAAAGCCGTTGTGATTATGGGACCGGGGTTAGTTTCCCATTACCAGACATCATAATATCTTCATATTTCTTGCACTTGGATCTTAAGGCTTTGTAGTGACAAGTGTATCCAAAAAAGCTCCAAGAATTCGAGAAGTTAAGCGGGCATTGTGGCTATTACAATTACATAGGTATCTGGTAAAAAGTGACCACAAGATTCTCCACACACACACACACACACATATATATACATACATATATATACACACACACACATATATATATATGTGTGTGTGTGTGTGTGTGTGTGTGTGTGTGTGTGAGAGAGAGAGAGAGCGAGAGAGAGAGAGAGGGAGGAAATAATATGTATATTTGTGGGTAGTGAGAGAGAGAGAGAGAGAGAGAGAGAGAGCGCATGCATCTCAGTACTCTTACCATCATCTCCCCGAGAAAAGCATTTCCCTGGACACCCTCGATTACGATCGTCAAGCTACCGATGTTCTCCTCTGGCAAACAGACTCTCACTCTTTTACGTGGGTTTCGAACCCCCCTCCTCCTGCGTCACTGTGCTGCTGTTATCGACCTCTCACTCTCTCACGCGAGATAGGGACGGTTTCTGTACGTCTGTTCGTCTGTCTGTCCGTCTGTGCGTTGTCATCCTTATATCTCGTGGTTTCTGTTTGGTTTTTAGCTCTCTCTCTCTCTCTCTCTCTCTCTCTCTCTCTCTCTCTCTCTCTCTCTCTCTCTCTCTCATTCAGACAGTGAATTGTGGAGCACCTGGCTGGCAGTAGAATGCGGCGTGCCTTTAATGTAAAAAGATTGGGGTGAAACATTGATCAGATAATCCTTCATCTCTCTCTCTCTCTCTCTCTCTCTCTCTCTCTCTCTCTCTCTCTCTCTCTCTCTCTCGTCAGAGGCCTTCCGTCGAGGTGCGAAAGTCTTTGGATAAGTGGAAGACTTTGTCGTCGTCCACAATTGAAGGAACCGAAGCAAGGACTCGGAGGGGCCTCGACATGAAAGGCGTGACTCCGTTGAATGACATAATGAGAGGCTAATCTGGCTCCCGGCGCACCAGCGTTTACGACCCGGGATACTATTTGTCCAGGAGTCATGTTGGAGAGGAAGAAGAAAAAGAAGAAGATGAAGAAGAGGAGGAGGAGAGGGAGGAGGGGAAGGAGGAGGAGGAGGGAGGAAGCAGAAACCAAGGAGAATCTTCTTGTAAGAGGCAGAGAAAAAAAGTCTTCTCTCCGTGTCTTTGGTTTAAAGGCTTCCCTGCTAATCGAGGCTATTGAAGAAGAGGAAGAAGAAAAAGAAGAAGAGGAGGAGGAGGAGGAAGAGGAAGCAGAAACACGGGAAGAAGAAGGAAAGCTTGCGAGAGGCGGAGGAAAAGTCTTCCCTCTGTGTCTCTGATTTGAAGGCTTCCCTGCAGATTGAGGCTATTGAAGAAGAAGAAGAAGAAGAGGAGGAGGAGGAGGAGGAGGAGGAGTCAAAAGGTTTTGAGTAGAGAAAAGTCTTTTCTCTCTGTCCCTGCAAATCGAGGGTATCGAAGAAGGAGGAGGAGGAGGAGGAGGGGGAGGAGGAGGAGGAGGAGGAGGAGGAGGAGGAGGAGGAAGCACAAGAAAAAGAAGAGGAGGAAGAAGGAAAGCTTTTGAGAGGCAGAGAAAAGTCTTCCCCCATGTCTCAGTTTTGAAGGCTTCCCAGCATATCGAGGTTTTCGGATAGAAGCAGAAGAAGAAGAGAAGAAGAAGAACAAGACGAAGAAGAAGCAGAAGAGGTAGAGGAGAAGGGGAGGAGGAGGAGGAGGAGGAGGAGGAGGAGGAGTAGAAGGAGAAGCTTTTGACAAGCAGATGAAAAGTGTTCTGCGTGTATGCGTGTGTGTCTCTGGTTGGAGGGCTTCCTTGCAAATCGAGAGGTTATTTAGACAAGCAGTGGAAAATGCTTAGCTCAGAATTCGTGGAAATGAAGTGGAAGAAGAGAGAGAGAGAGAGAGAGAGAGAGAGAGAGAGAGAGAGAGAGAGAAAACTACTCGCTGGAATACTGGGGACGATAATCTGTCTTGCAAAACATCACTTATGTATGACCTGGAATTTCGCCTCAGTTGTCGTGTTGCAGAAGGAAGTAGTCAAAAAGATGCTCTCTCTCTCTCTCTCTCTCTCTCTCTCTCTCCATAACCATAACATGTGGAATTTGCTGTAGAGAGATGATCTCTCTCTCTCTCTCTCTCTCTCTCTCTCTCTCTCTCTCTCTCTCTCTCTCTCTTCATTTGTCATCAAGTGAATTTATTGCGTAACTTCCTTCCCTCCTTTGTATTTTGTTCTCCTTTCGGCCTCCGTCAGGAGACAGAGGCGTTGACTGCCCTCAATCACTTGGACCTTTTGATCCCGGAGAGAGAGAGAGAGAGAGAGAGAGAGAGAGATGCACTGAAAGGCCATCATCTATCACAGCGGCCACTTGCCCTCTGGAAATTTGAATAGATGTTTAAAGAGGTTTGGAAATACGGGCTTTTATTGGCAATGCGCCCAAGATTTCCGAAAGGGCTTTTTAAGTGATTTGAATAGGTTCAAAGACACCATAGTTTGAGTTGGCAACTTCGTCAGAGCTTTGCTGCTGAGATCTGCTGTACTAGGTGGTCTTCTTTGACAGGCGTTGCTTTCTGAACTATACTTTTTTATTTACGAGCTCGTTGGCGTGCGCGTATCCCCTTCCCTCCCGATCCCCTACCTACCTCGCCCTCACCCAGGGTGGACAAACAGGTTTGCAAGAGGAGGGTGGATGTCTCCCCTACCCTCCCGTTCCCAGACCTACCCCGCCCCCACCCGGGGCAGACAAACCGGTTTCTAGGGGGTGGGTGGTTGTGTCATGTCTCCCCTACTGTCACCCAGGGGAGGACAAACAATATCAGATCCACTCGGATATTATTATAAAAGAAGATGTATTTAGTTATGAATTTTTGTCACATTCACTGTGAAATGTCTTATATTCACAAATATCTTAATAGCCAGTTCAACTTATCTCGGCCATAACTTACACCCAAGGGGAATCATAATTGTTAAGTGCTCCGTCACCAGTGGGATTCGAACCACTGCCTATTTTGGAAACAACGATTGGCAGTGGCTTTGACCACTGAACCATCAAGAGAGGTATAAATTGATATCGGCGCAGCCAGACATATTTATTTAGTTGCTGCGACCTCTGGATAAGAGATTGCGTTCCTTTAATCCCACCTGTTCGTTTTCGAGCCCAAACTTCTTCTTGAAGTTTTATATTGTCGTTTTCCAGAGGCCCTTTGTTCCTACTCCTCCTCCCACCGTTGGACTGTGGAACAGCCTCCCTTCAGAGGATGTCCTCCAACTGGAACCTCGAAATTTCAAGCGAATATACAGTGCGTTACTACCCTAAGAAATTCTTCTTGTAATTTTGATCATTTATTTACATTTTTCTCTATTTGTTTATTTTTTAATTTAGTTTTTCTTGCCTAATGATTGATCTCCTCTTTCTGTATTTTCTGTTACCTTCTGTTGTTTTTTCAGATGAACACCTTCATATTCTTTGGAAGACTCTTGAATTTCAAGTCAGTGGCCCCTGAGGTGGGCTTGTTCCGTATGAGTAGGATTCATCCTCTGAACAACAACAACAACAACAATAATAATAATAATAATAATAATAATAATAATAATAATAATAATAATAATAATTTCTTGTATCCGACACTCGTTCTGAAATTTTCCTTATTCCAAACTTATATTTCCTCGCCTTGATGTTAGGTTACGCTGCTTTCAGCTACGAAGATTTTCTCGTTTCCAGCCCTGCCAGGAACACAATTCCTGGACTGGAGACGAGGAATTGCAGATGACAAAAAAGGGACTTGACGCGAGAGAGGATTTCGTTTGCGGACTGTCTCTGGTGGAGAGAGGACATCTGACTGTTGTGAAAGTATTATATAATAAAAATAATCAGGCATATAGAACTGGACGGTATTGCATACAACATGTACAGACGAATAAACGTGAAATCCAGCGGTGGAATGTCAAATGGTTATTATTATTTTTATTACTATTGTTCAGAAGATGAAGAACCCTATTCGTATGGAGAAAGCCCACAGGGACCATTGACTTGAAATAAAAGCTTCCAAAGAATGTGGGGTTCAGTAGGAAGTAGGGGAAGGTAAAGGGAAATACAGGAAGAAGAGATCACACTTATTAAAAAGAAAAAATGAATTAATAAATCGGTAAAAATATATTAGAATGCAAGGAGAATTGCATTAGGGTAGTAATGCATTGCATCTTCGCTTGAACTTTTGAAGTTCCAGTTGCACGACATATTCAGTGGGGAGACTGTTCCACAGCACAGCGGTGGGAGGAATAAAGGACCTCTGGAACTGCAGATGACAAAAGAGGACTTGACACGAGAGAGGATTTCGTTCGTGAGCTGTCTTTGGTGGAGATGGAAAATAATGATGCCTGGCTTCATCACTGAATGAGACAGGACACTTTTCAAAAATGTATCCTGCATATTAGCTTGTTACATCAAAGTGTATCCTAAAAATCAGATTATTATATGAAAGTGTATCCTAAAAATCAGATTATTATGTGAAAGTGTATCCTAAAAATCAGATTATTGCATGAAAGTGTATCCTTAAAATCAGAGGATTACAAAGACCAGGTTCCTCACTACAATGTGTGAAAGTTCGGGTTCTGAACGGCTTCTCATTCACACCTCCATAATTGAACGCCAAGTGATATCTCAGAATAGATTATTAAGCCAAGCGTTCCCACCTTCCTCCCGTGGAAACGAGTCTTTGAATTTGATTAGGGAGAGCAAGGAACGTACTGTTCATAAGTTCTGAGGTGTTTACATACTGAACTATGACAGAGGTAAACACCGTATATAATTAATTTAGTGTTAAATGATTAAAAAACAAAATAAAAAAAACGAACTATTAAATTGAAGGTTGCTGGCATACATGGAAACTGATTTGGTATCTTTTGTGAATCCCATAAGCAACTGAGCACTTCTCAAGGAAGATACAGTTAAAAAAGCAAAGTAATTGGAATGAATCACAGTTTAATAGGATGCTTCCCCTTAGGGGGTGGTGCCATCAGTGCACCTCACACGGTGCACACTAGGCATTACGTAATGCTCTTTGCAGCGTCCCTTCGGCCCCTAGCTGTAATACCTTTCATATTCTCTTCTATTTTACTGTCCTCCCTCTCCTAACAATTGATTCAACATTATATTAAGTGCTGAATGACCTCATAGGTCCCAGTGCTTGGCCTTTGGCCTAAATTTCATATCCCAATTCCAATTAATAGGATGCTTACGCTCCTAACTCGATTCAACAAACTCTAGACAGCATTTAACTCACAGCGGACTATCTTTATTTTGCAGTGATGGTGGACCCAGCTCACTTTTAGCAGAAGAATGTCTAGTGTAGGAAGTAGCTTCCAACTTTGGAAGCAGCAGTTCCCTGTGACTCTGCCTCATCCAGAAGCATTGTGGTGTCAGTCTTGGTTAACTCGCTGTATGACAAATAGGGTATTATTTGCAGAGCCTCATTACCCAAGCAACGACATGTAAGAACTTACTATATGAATTCTCTCTTTCAAAAGAGACAGGCGATGACTCAACACAAGTAACGCAAACATACCCTTATCAACCATATCGCCAATGTATGTATCATTAGCAAGCAGCTGGGGTTCTCATTGAAGGTGGGAGTTAGAAGGTTTTGACAATGAAGAGGTACCTTGGACCACATACACACCCCTAAAGGGAGGATGTCAGTGGTTTTATTCTTACCAGGTCAAATGTCCTCCATACAGATAGAAAGACGGTGAATTTCAACAGTGACACAAACGAGAACCAAGTCTGAATTTGACTGATTCATCCATGAAATTTAGGAAGTCGTGCCGAGCTGTGGGGCACTTTCGGCTACTCAGCGCATAAGATAGTGAGAAGAGGCTGTTTCAGTGGTTGAGCAGCGAGGTCATGAGATCCGGAATAATTAGGAAATGAAGCACAAGGATCCAAATTCCGTAATGGGTGGGAGGAGGTAGTGCTGTCACTGCACCTCATGGGGTGCACTGTAGGCATTACTTGAGGGTCTTTGCAGCGTCCCTTCGTCCACTAGCTGCAACCCCTTTCATTCCTTTTACTATATCTCCGTTCATAGTCTCTTCCGTCTTTCTTTCTACCCTCTCCTAACAATTGTTTCATAGTGCAACTGCTTTGAGGTTTTCCTCCTGTTACGCCTTTCAGACCTTTTCACTGTAGAGTTTCCGTTTCAGCGCCGAATGACCTCATAGGTCCCAGCGCTTGGCCTTTGGCCTGACTTCTATATTCTGTTCTTCATGACAAAACAAACAGCAGGCAGATACCCACAAAACATGCATCAGGCTGTTACAAATGTGGCTACTTTGCCTTTTTAATAAGAGGAACTGAACCTCTGGCAGCTACAAAGAACGCTTAGGAAAATGGTGCACACGCACCATATCCTGATCTTGATAAGTGAGTCATCAAAACGTATGAAACAGTTTCATAACTAGATATTCTTTGAACATCTGGTAAGCAACTACGAGCAGTCTTCAAGGAATTAGTACCCTCACTACTAGGGAGAACTTTACTCCTTTCCTTCAGGAAAGACAGTTCTCGTATATCTTCAAGTGAAGTTTTATTGAACGTCTGAAGGGTGTGATTAAACCGAGGTAATTATGCAAGAAAGAGCGGCTGTCTTTGCTAGCACCACACCACAGGTGAAGTCCCACAACAAACCCTCAAAGGAAAAGACACGAAGGTCGAGCAAATCCTCACAGTCTTAAAATCATCTTTCTCAGATTTCTTTTTATAAAGTGAAAGTGAGATGGAAAAGAGAATGTGTACCTCCGTTCATATTCTCTTTCTTCCATCTTACCATTTGACTTTCCTCAACCCTCTCCTAACAATTTATTCATAGTGCAACTGTGAAGATTTCCTACTATTATACTTTTTAAACCTTTCTACTCTCAATTTCCCTTTCAGTGCTGAACGACCTCATAGGTCCCAGAGCTTGGCCTTTGGCCTGAATTCTGTATTCTAATTCCATTTCTGTTCAGGTTAATTAGTCACCAATTACAATGGATCAGCCATGCTTGGCGTGCATACCTGAAAGGAAAGTGATACATGCTGTACGAGTACATAGTTGTTACAAGAGGTTCTTTCTCTGTTTATATTTCCCCCACTGCAATATGAATAACATATTACTACCAAAGGGAATACGGCAAGCAGTGTTTATTATGCACCCCTGAACAAACAGGGCAAGATTATTATGAGACACACGAAGATAGTTTTAGACAAGGGAATATGATCGCTTGAGAATTTCGAGGGAGGAAGAACTATTTCATTTTTCATTTTCGTAAAGTGTATGGGTGTGTCAGCAAGTATGGAAATCGTTTTGAAATGTTGCCAAATAAAGACCTCCCTCTCTTAGTGATGACTGCAAGTGATATTGCAGGCATTTAATTGATACAGAAAGGGTAATTCATTGCCATGTGAGGTTCAAACAGATGGATGAAAGGGAATTAGAGTCAGCTTTCATAGGTACAGTGAGGAATTTGTATTTTGACATACGGAGTAAGAAGTATTAGACAAAACATTATGCTATAGTATTTTTAAATGGTCTTTTGGTAGTTCTGTAGAGGTTAACTAGTGTTTTTAGAAAAATCATTTGGTCGTAGTGTACTGCAGGTCGCTGAGTGTGTAGTTATTATTTTTTATTACAGTTCTGTTTAGATTGGAGATTTATAGCCTCTGGTTAAAGCTATTTCATATAATAAAAACGTTAAGAGTTGACGGGTTCAGGTGACCAGTACTATGTAGTTTAATTACAGAAACGTCGTTGTACATTGTAGTGTTATTTATTATGAAATTAAATCATTTTAGGAAGGATACAAAGTATCCTATGGGAATATAAACTGAACAGAAATGGCATATTAATACACGGGTATTATTTTACTCTGAAAGAGATCTTCCAAGTACTGAGTCTCATGACACGAACAATCAAGTGCTTAGACCTATAGTATAGTATAGTATAGTATAGTATAGTATAGTATAGGCTGTCGTGTTGATTCAGGGATCTTGGACAGAAACATTTTTTATGCACGTAGGCAACCCCAAGCTGACGTGTGGGGTAAGAGATTTATTCCATACACGTAGGGGGGTTAGCGCCGTCAGTGCACCTCAGTGGTGCACTGTAGGCATCACTTAAGGTTCTCTGCAGCGTCCCTTCGGCCCCTAGCTGCAGCCCCTTTCGTTCCTTTGACTGTACCTCCGTTCATATTCTCTTTCTTCCATCTTACTTTCCACCCTCTCCTAACAATTGTTTCATAGTGCAACTGCTTTGAGGTTTCAAACCTTTTTATTGTTAGTTTCTGCTTCAACGCTGAATGACTTCATACGTCCCAGCGCTTGGCCTTGGCCTGGAGTCTATATTTCAATTTCATTCGACACACAATTCGTGATCAAATCTTTGAGAAGCAAGTTGCAAGTTGGCATTAAAAGAGCAAGAATAATGATCAGTTACTATTTGCTTGTGCAGTGGAAGGGCCATGTATCGGGGAGATTAATGTCCGGGTAGAAAAGAAGCTTCTTCGTTATTAATGAATTAGGATTAGGTTTGGAGATACTAACTATAGAGACCTACCACTGCTGCTTAATTTATATCTGATTCGTAACTTTACGTCAGTTTCTTCCATTTTTGCACGCACCTGTTGCAGAGAGAGAGAGAGAGAGAGAGAGAGAGAGAGAGAGAGAGAGAGAGAGAGCCATGTGGGCATTATAAATCACTGGACTGCATTCAAATCAAGAATGATGTCAGTTCCAGGAAGTTT
>NC_089785.1:34513259-34523259 GCF_040412425.1 Macrobrachium rosenbergii
GAGATGTTATTCACTTATACCTCTCTTGTGGCGATTTCGTTAGTGCGTCACTGTAGTCCTGATTCCTCGTCCGTCGCTGGTTCGATCCACACGGACGGTGGACTTATTATCAACTTAAAATCCCCTTCGGTAACATATATGAAAATATATTATTTCGAGGTAGAGTGAATGGATATTAAAGGACGTTTGTAGTTTTCTGATTGTATATGAATCACGGTGATGTGATAAATAGTCATAATATGGCTACGTCACGACAAATGCACTACACGTCAACATGGCAGAGGTGGGTGGATATCGTCTCCAACGCAAAACACCTGAGTTCGACGGGTGAGTTGACGGGAGATGTTATTCACTTATACCTCTCTTGTGGCCGATTTCGTTAGTGCGTCACTGTAGTCCTGATTCCTCGTCCGTCGCTGGTTCGATCCCACGGGACGGTGGACTTATTATCAACTTAAAAATTCCCCTTCGGTAACATATATGAAAATATATTATTTCCGAGGTAGAGTGAATTGGATATTAAAGGACGTTTGTAGTTTTCTGATTGTATATGAATCACGGTGATGTGATAAATAGTCATAATATGGCTACGTGCGACAAATGCACTACACGGTCAACATGGCAGAGGTGGGTGGATATCGTCTCCAACGCAAAACACCTGAGTTCGACGGGTGAGTTGACGGGAGATGTTATTCACTTATACCTCTCTTGTGGCCGATTTCGTTAGTGCGTCACTGTAGTCCTGATTCCT
Source organism: Macrobrachium rosenbergii (assembly GCF_040412425.1). NCBI lineage: Eukaryota > Metazoa > Arthropoda > Malacostraca > Decapoda > Palaemonidae > Macrobrachium > Macrobrachium rosenbergii. The sequence continues at coordinate 34,514,011 of NC_089785.1, forward strand.
CGTCCGTCGCTGGTTCGATCCCACGGGACGGTGGACTTATTATCAACTTAAAATTCCCCTTCGTAACATATATGAAAATATATTATTTCCGAGGTAGAGTGAATTGGATATTAAAGGACGTTTGTAGTTTTCTGATTGTATATGAATCACGGTGATGTGATAAATAGTCATAATATGGCTGTAACAAATGCACTACACGGTCAACATGGCAGAGGTGGGTGGATATCGCCTCCAACGCAAAACACCTGAGTTCGATGAGTTGACGGGAGATGTTATTCACTTATACCTCTCTTGTATATTTCGTTAGTGCGTCACTGTAGTCCTGATTCCTCGTCCGTCGCTGGTTCGATCCCACGGGACGGTGGACTTATTATCAACTTAAAATTCCTTCGTAACATATATGAAAATATATTATTTCCGAGGTAGAGTGAATTGGATATTAAAGGACGTTTGTAGTTTTCTGATTGTATATGAATCACGGTGATGTGATAAATAGTCATATATATATATATATATATATATATATACACAGCCGTTTCTTCCATGATAGGGGTGGCCCCAAAAATAAGCCAGTCTCTGTCACATTAATCTTTTTAACCGTCTATTGAAGAATACTTCTACCGCATCCGTTGATTCATATACATCACAAACGGCTCACCAGCAGTATGTTAAACCCTCCCTACACACAGATACTGAAGGATTCAAACAAGTGATGTCTTAACTCTGTACTTAACACAAAAACGGCCACAGTCAGTTAACGTGATAAGAAATCTTAATGTATAAAGCAATCAGTCAGTTCATCATTTTCCATAGCATTCTCCGCCTTGTTCCCATAGGGAGGTAGTGCCGCCAGTGTGCCTCACTCGGTGCACCGTAGGCATTACTCAAGGTTCTTTGCAGTGTCCATTCGGCCCCTAATGGCAACCCCTTCCGTTCGTTTGACTGTACCTCCGTTCATATTCTCTTGCTTCCAATATACTTACCACCCTCTGCTAACAGTTGTCCCTTAGAGCAACTGTGAGGTTTTCCTCCTGTTACGCCTTTCACACCTTTTTGCTCTCAGTTTCCCTTTCAGCGCTGAATAACCTCATAGGCCCCAGCGCTTGGTCTTTGGCCTCAATTTCATATTCCAATTCCATTTGGGGTCTCATTAATTTTTGTTCACTTTTTATAAATGATCGCATACCTGTATACATTTGGTTAATTGTATATGCTCACTCATTTTTGCACATTTGCCAAATATTATTATTAATAACTCTTTCAATTGTTATCTTGTACCGGTTGTCTCATTTTATGTCAACAGTTATTTCGTGCCTAAGTCTCCACTCTTGCCAATTATTATTTCTTTACTATATTTAAATTGTTTTTCTGTTATTTCGTTTCTATGTTTCCATCATTTCTTCAATTATAATATCATTGTCCTTAATTTAAAATATTTTAGTCAGTTATTTCGTTTGTATAATTCCACCTTCAGTTATTTTTTCGTATCTATGTTTTAAGTTTTGTCAGTTATCTCGTGTCTGTATCTCCACCTTTCTCCAATTACTATTTCTTATCTGTACTTGAAATTTTTTATCAGTTGTTTCGTATCTGTATTTAAATTGTTTGCCAATTATCTTGTATCAGTATTAAGATTTCTTGCCACTTACCTCGTATCGGTATTTCCACCTTTATTTAATTGTTATCTTGTATGCCTGTTACGCCAAACTAATTAGTTTCTTCTTTTCCATTCCAGGTGAGTGTCGAAGCCACGACCAATGTGTTGCCATAGAGTCATAGACCGGAGGGTGATGTACAGAACGGTGTTTAATATTCTTAAAAGGTTTAGGTATTCTGTCCGACGTTTGTAAACCTGCATTCCTTCAAGAGTCTCTGTAGACTTGAATTTTTGGGCGAGATTCATTAGGGAGGATAGCCGTTTGCTCTTCTCGTGGACTCCGCGTAAAAGCGCACAGACACAGACATAAACATACATATAGATGATATGTATGTATGTATATATATATATATATATATATCATATTTATATATATATAAATATATAATCATGTTGACATATATGTATGTATCTATCTATCTATTTTATATATATATATATATATATATATATATATATATATATATATATATATATATATATATATATATATATATATATATATATATATATATATATATATATACATATACATATATATATATATATATATATATGCATATTATGTCTATATAAATATAGATATCACATCACCGTGATTCTATATGTATATATGTACATACACATACACACACACACACACACACATATATATATATATATATATATATATATATATATATATATATATATATATCAATTGCCTTAAAAGTCATTCACACACACACACAAGAGTTTGTATATGTGTCCGTGTCTTAGCAAGATTACAAAAAGTCACGTGTGAAATTTGATCGAAATTTGACCATTGGTGCCTTTTGGCTGTATGAGTCATTGATTAGATTTTGAGAGAGTAAGGAAACTGTTGGCTTGAAAGAATACCCTCAAACAGATATAGAAAGGAAAGAAAGATGTTTTGCAATTAGAACCTCAAAAGTTCAAACGAAGATGCAATGCATTATCTTAAAACTACCTCTACTTGTAATAATTTCTTTACAGTTCTATTTATTTATTTATTGATATGTTTATTTACGTTTTTCCAATAACTGATCTCCTCTGCCTGTATTTTCCATTTTCTTCCCTAATTCTTTCAAATGAACGCCGTATTCTTTGGAAGTTTGGATTTCAAGTCTGGTCCCTGTGGGGATGTTCCATATGAATAGGGTTCATCTTCTGATTAATAATAATAATAATAATAATAATAATAATAATAATAATAATAATAATAATAATTAATTTATATAAAGCTAATAACAAAATAATAATAATAATAATAATAATAATAATTGATATAAAGCTAAAAAAAGGCTAAAAGGCAGAGGAACTTTTGGAGTCTTAGGTCAGACATATTTCTGACTTTGAGATCAGAGTGTCGTTTTCAGGTATCAGGTTAAATGTTACTCAGTTTAAAGTTAGGAGTTTTATTTTGGCTACAACTAAAATGTGGAATAGTTTGCCTGGTGTAGTTGTGGAGTCTTCTGGCCTCCGAACGTTTAATGGAGGAGCAAATTCATTTCTTTTTGCTGACGTCTCCTGAATTCAGGTGTATCGGTTTTATTTTCTGTTCTCTCATGTTTGTTTATTTATCACCTATAACTTGTCTCTCTCTGCTGGCTGATTTCACTTCGGAGTCGTCTTCGGTTTATAGGCTTTTGACTCTGTCCATAAGAGTTTTCAGCTGAAGATTTAAAGAAAAAATGAAACGAAAGTTCTTTCAAACTTAGGATACTTTAAATTTCCTGTCCAGACTGGTTACATAGTTCCACATTTTCCACCAATATCTGTTTCATGTCTCCATTGGTCAAATTTTATTGAAAAACCACCTTAGCAGCAGAAATGTATTTTTGACCAATCTCTTTTCTCTACTCGTGGTACAGGAAAATTGGGCGCTTCTCCCTGGCTAATCTTGCTCACCGAAGCCTCATACTCTTTTTGAGTGAGGAATTTTATTGTCAAATGTCCACTGTAGTTTGATTTCAGTCTTACATATCTGGGTTCAGTTCATTTTAGGACTTGGAGATTTCGCCCAAATAAGGTAGCTTGGACACCCAGACAGCATCTTTGAAGTAGTCTGTCAGTTCAGCTCTTTTTCTGGGAGAAAAATTTCTGTTTTAGTTTTTAATTGGACTGCATTTGTATTGGTTTTAAAGAGAATATTTGGTATACTGATTCTCAGTAGGCCTGTGAAAGAAACTGAAAAATGCTTAGAGATGAACAACCTGGTTACATAAAGTAAAGGCAAGAGTTACACAGGTCAGATATTTGTGTTAGGACATATGATGCAGCAGTATTTGAAAACTAAAATTCCCTTTCTGATGGCTTCTTTTGATTGCGCGAAGGCATTTGACCGCATCTATGGACCAGTATTATGGAAGGTCTTGAGTCACTGTGGCATTCCTGTTAGATATGTAAAGCTAACTGAAGTTTTCCATGAACGTAGTAGATACAAAGTTAATGCTGATGGGGCCGTGTCAGTGAATTTGCAGCAAATAGTGGGTTGCTGCAGGGGAATGTCATTTCACCTTTGCTGTTTGCCCTTCTCATGGATTGTAAGGTGAAAAAATATGGTCGAAGATGGAAGAAACGGCTTAGATTTGTGTAATGACAGAGAGGTGACAGACGTAGCATTTGTAGATAATGCTGTTTAAACCAGGAAAACAAGATTTAAAAAGCTTCCTTGACAAAGTGGATCATAAGTGATGAGGGAGACTATACACAAAGGGACGAATTAATATTGTAAGTAGAAAGGAGTCTTTCAAATATTGAGGCCCAATATTTTTCAGCACAAGTTCTCTTGGGTTCGAATTGGTAAAAGACTGAAAAAGGAAAATCAGACAACGGGCAGCTTGAATACGATTTGGCGATCAAATAGACCGATATTTCAGGCAAAAGTAAGATTGTGGATAAGTCTGGCATGAAATCTGTATTGCCATATGGACGCAAGTCACAGTATGACTTTAAAACTCTCTAAAAGATATTGCAAGATGGATATGCTAAGTACATATTGAATGCAGGAATTTGGAGAAAATAATACTGGAATGAAATATAAAATATAGGGCAAATTTACAGTAGAAAGTCTTTAAAGGTGTAAGAGAAGGAAAACCTCGCAGTTACACTACGTTAGAAGAGGGTGGAAAGAAAGACGGAAGAAAGAGAATATTGACGTAGGTACAGTGAAAGGAGTGAAAGGAGTTGCAGCCAGGGGCCGAAGGGACGTTGCAAAGAACCTTAAGTACAGTAATACGGTACTATATTATATGAAAGATGTCCTTTAGTGGAAAATTGTAATGAAGAGAGTATAATATAAGATATCCTTCTAGATATAGTGACATCATTAAGCAGAAACTTTATGTGATAGAGATTATGAAAATTACTATTCACCTAAAGGCAAAATAACTTATGTTTATTGAGATGTGTTATATCAGTTGGCAATCTGTATAGAGACGATGCTTGCACTCAAAAATAATTTGAGAAAATATTCTGGTACTTGCATTCCATATTCCATATTAATAAACATTTTGCCGTCAGACCGAGAGAGGAGGTTCATGTTGCAACTCTCAACTCTCTCTCTCTCTCTCTCTCTCTCTCTCTCTCTCTCTCTCTCTCTCTCTCTCTCTGCTTTTTCTTCTTCCGCTTCTTCGTTGTTTTCTGAGTTACTTTTTGTCCATTTTAATCTCCTTAATTTTTTTATCAGTTCTCTCTCTTTCTCTCTGTATGTATATATATATATATATATATATATATATATATATATATATATATATATATATATATATATATATATATATATATATATTATATATATATATATATATATATTTATATATTATATATGTTTAAAAATATTCTTTCTATATTTTGTCAGCCCTCTCTCTCTCTCTCTCTCTCTCTCTCTCTCTCTCTCTCTCTCTCTCTCTCTCTCTCTCTCTCTCTCTCTCTCCATCTTTGTTTCTTTCTCTCTCTCAGGTTTCGTAGAAATCTTAAAGATGCCTTGTTACAAGGAAGGAGGACCCGTTGGAGAAGCCTTCCCAAGACTCGGGGCTCCTCGTCAGTTATCAGAAGAGATGGCAGATAAAAGTTTAGGGAGAGAGAGAGAGAGAGAGAGAGAGAGAGAGAGAGGAGTTTGTTTCTTAGTCTTTTATTATGGCTTTCAAGAAATTTTTTTTAATATTTCAGGTTATGTATATAGCCTATTTATCTCTCTCTCTCTCTCTCTCATCTCTATATATATATATTTATACATATATATAATATATATATTTATGTATGTACATATAATAGTTATATAATATATATATATATATATATATATATATATATATATATATATATATATATATATATATATATATATATATATAGAGAGAGATATAGAGAGAGAGAGAGAGAGAGAGAGAGAGAGAGAGAAGAGAGAGAGAGTCTTTTATTAGAGAGAGAATTTTTTTATATTTCATTATGCACAGAGAAATGATACGACTTTGCTCTCTCTCTTTTCCTGTTCATATTTCATGTTGACGTACGTGAGAAATATCGTATGTGTTATGATGAGTGAATCATCGGTAAGTGTCTGTCATATTGAGTCACTTGCGCTTGAAGAAATTCTCTTTCACCAGAGTACATCCTTGTGCTTGAACTATATGCTCTCTCTCTTTCTCTCTTTTCCTCTTCTATTTCTCTCTCTCTCTCTCTCTATCCTATGTTTATGATCTTCTTCGGTAAGTTTTTCACTCATTTTTTGTCTACCTTAATCTTTCAAATTTTTAAGAATTTCTCTTTCACCAGAGTACATCCTCTCTCTCTCTCTCTCTCTCTCTCTCTCTCTCTCTCTCTCTCTCTCTTTCTTCTTCTTCTTCTTCTTCTTCTTCTTCTTCTTCTTCTTCTCTTCTTCTTCTTCTTCGTTGTTTTCTCACTCACTTTTTGTCTACCTTAATCTTTCAAATTTGTATATAATATCTCTCTCTCTCTCTCTCTCTCTCCTTTTGTTTTTTTGGTCACTTTTTCTTTATATTCTTCCCATCTTTTCGCGGCTCTCTCTCTCTCTCTCTCTCTCTCTCTCTCTCTCTCTCTCTCTCTCTCTCTCTCTCTCTCTCTCTCAAATTCTGAGGCATAAAGAAATCTCTTTGCAACTTAGAAAAGCTTTTCTTGGTCTATACCAGATTCGCTGAACAGCAACACCAATACGCAGCAAATGTTCCTCGCTGTCGAACTTCTCAGCTCCTGAGGTCCTTTATTCCTCACACTGTCGGACTGTGGAACAGTCTCCCTGAGGAAGTCTTGCTAATGGAACCTCAAAAGTTCAATCGAAGATACAATGCATTACTACCCTAATGCTGTTCTTCTTGTATTTTATTCCATTTTTATCTATTTATCTATATATTAATTTATTTTTTCTTCTTTTTTGATAAGTGGGGTCTCTTCTTTCTATATTTCACTTTACTTCCCCTTAATTCTCTCTATTGAGCAGCATATTCTTTGAAGTCTTGAATTTCAAGTCAGTGGCCCCTTTGGTGGGCTTGTTCCATCTAAATAGGCTTCATCTTCTGAATAATAATAATAATAATAATAATAATAATAATAATAATTTGTTAAAATAAAGTTGAACTGAAATTCATCTTCGTTGTGTTATATTTTGGCTAATTTATTTATTTATTTTTTTGTCTTCAATGGTTTATCAAAGAAGAGGGTTTACATGTCTGGGACATACCTCGTAAGTGGGCGGTTTATTCTTTGTGGTTTACTTAACCACGTACTGCTGAATACTTATATATCATTTAGAAATAGTTATATCTTAATATACTTGTACGCCTGTAGTAACTGTTTGACGTTGTTTCCACAAGGCGCAAGAGCAGAAGAAACAAAAATTACACGAAAACCTTCTGTAAAGTTATCACAGATTAAGAGATGGATAAAAGTTCTGATGTGGCACAGTCATGTCGAGAAAAAAAAGAGAACTCAAAGCAAACCGAAATTACTCAGTAATGTTATGTGTAAAGTTATCACAAATTAGGCGATAGAGAAAAGTTCGGAGGTGGTTCATTCATGTAGAGAGAGAGAGAGAGAGAGAGAGAGAGAGAGAGAGAGAGAGAGAGAGAGAGAGAGAGAGAGAGAGAGGAAAGCCTAAATGGTGCAGAAATGTTTGAAGAAGAGCTTTCGTGCTCAGAGACTACCTGATGAGAGACGTGTGGAGGTTATGTAGTTCCTGGCAGTCTGTGGGAATTTGTGCTGTCAAGGAAAGAATAGGACATGGCTTTGGTGTGGTATCCTCTTGATGTCATTTATCCAAGTATGGCAAAACATGTCAGAAACATGTATGTAACTTGTTGCATACATGTCACAAACAGGTTGAAAACAAGTCAGCAACCGTAAGTGGAGGAGTAAGTAAGTATATCTGAGCTTAACCAGACCACTGAGCTGATTAACAGCTCTCCTAGAGAGGGCTGGCCCGAAGGATTAGATTTGTTTTACTTGGCTAAGAACCAGCTGGTTACCTAGCAACGGGACTTAAGGCTTATTGTGGAATCCGAGCCACATTATGACGAGAAATTAATTTCTATCACCAGAAATAAATTCCCCTAATTATTCATTGGCCGGATGGAGAGTCGAACGCTGGGCCAACAGCGTGCTAGCCGAGGGCTCTACCACCCCTCCAATGAAGAACTGTAAGTGGAGGAGATATCTTTGGTGTATGCTGATTATTAATAAAATAAAGCACTGGTTGGGACTACTAATAGGTCGTTGACTTGTATAAAAGCTGTTTGTGATATGTGTACAATAAATGACCAACAAGTTTGTGATATGTTTTGCAGTAATGTGAACGCGCCTTAATTAAGTAACATGCATTGTGGCTGCAATGTGTGTAGGCTATTCGTAGTGTGTGTGGATGCGTGTATGTATGTGAGTGTGTATGTGTTAGGAGATTGGCAATACATTCCCAGGACCAGTTATTTAATTTTCTTTACCAAAGGCCAAGCGCTGGAACCTATGAGGTCATTCAACGCTGAAGATAATGTTGCAACTATTGGTGGAAGAGGGAGGAAGCTAAGATGGAAGAAAGAGAATTAGAAAGGGGTAACAGTCAAAGGAATGAAAGAGGTTGCGGCTAGGGGCCGAAGGGACTCTGCAAAGAACCTTACATGATGCCTACAGTGCACCACGTGAGGTGCACTGACGGCACTAGCCCCCTACGGGATTGAAATAGAGTGTAACTTGGCCAGGTGCATGTAGTAAGTGCTGACCTTGAAAACCCAAAAAGAAAGTTGCCGCTTTACGTCAGAACCGATTCTCGCCCCGTGTGACAGCAGGGCCGCCATCTGGTTCCCTTATTGGCATCAGAAGATGCCCCAAAAAACGAGAAAAGTACAGAAATCGTCGGCGTGATGGCACCTTTAAGATATAATATATCTAGAAATCACGTTAAATTTATCAATGTATAATTTTATCTTAAAGAAGATTTGTTTGCAAATTTTATTTAACTCTTATGGAGAAACAACCCCGCAGTTATGCAACTGTACAAATATACAGTACATTCAGAGATAACGCTCTGTATAGCTTTATCTTTAAATAAATAATTGTTCATATACTTTTATAACTTTTGG
>NC_089785.1:34528259-34545759 GCF_040412425.1 Macrobrachium rosenbergii
CAACTTTGTTGAATTGGATCAAACCTTCCATTCCTAACCAACCATCTACGGACACGACCTTTAACAACTGGACTGGAACTGGAGAGCTGGGGAAAATGATTAATAGACCTCTGGGTAATGCTTACCTGATCTTCCTCCTCCGATCGCTCATTACGAATGTCATTAGATGTTTCCCAACTGATAAGAATATAATTATAAATATAAGAATATAAATATAAAAAGACACCTTTACTTTGTGTTAGATTACACAGGAATTTAAATAGGTAAATATATGGAGCTATGTAAGTATTTACCTTCAAATGGGATGAAAAATATCAGAAATTTCTTGACGTCACTGAAATTAACTGATGAGGTGACAATTGTTAGATTCGACAATCCCGCCAAAACAATGGCTGTTCCATTAACCAGCACGCCTCCCCTTTCTTGCATACAGTTGCACTCGTTTTTTTTTCTTCGTTTTTTTATACAATGGCAAGTATTTCAGTGACAGCAATTATGCAGAAAGAATAGAATTTTACATATTTTACATCAAGATTTTCTAATGATATGCTATATTTTGAATGCTTGTTAATGATTAAATTCGAAATAGATACAAGACTGACGAATCCTGCAATCTATGCAGTTACAATGGTGGGCGGGGCTTCTCCGCCAGGTCATTGCGAGTTTTTTTTTTTAGTATACGTCATTCTCTCTCTCTCTCTCTCTCTCTCTCTCTCTCTCTCTCTCTCTCTCTCTCTCTCTCTCTCTGGAATGAACTATCACAAGATTTTTCCTCCCCCTTATTTTTCGTTATCCAAAAACTAGTAGGATTTTAATTCTTCTCTCTCTCTCTCTCTCTCTCTCTCTCTCTCTCTCTCTCTCTCTCTCTCTCTCTCTGAGGGCCCTTCCCACCGGATATGACGTAAGTTGTCTTCACGGCGCTTATTACTACGATATAAACAAGTGAGATAGAGACAGAGAGAGAGACAGAGAGAGAGACAGAGACAGAGACAGAGAAAACGAGTGAGTGAGAGGAAGAGAGAGACAGAGGGAGAGACATTGAGTCAGAGAGAGAGAAAGTGAGTGAGAAAGAGAGAGAGATCGAGAAGGAGTGATAGAGAGAGAGGTATGGCGAGAGTCGGCGCGGGAGAGGGAGAGAGAAAGAGAGATAGCGAAATTGAGAGACAGAGGCAGAGAGAGAAAGAGGGAGATGACGTAGTCGTATGACCATTGCTTCCTCAGTGCGAACACCATTTTTTAATTAAGAAAAAAGCGGGAAGCCCTATCTTAAAAACTAACCATAGAATTTTCTTAAAGATAATCTTATTATCTTTCCTATTCCCAAATTACCTCAATTATATTAATGTATTTAATCTAACCTAACCTAGAGGTGTAAAAAAAAAAAAGAGGTTATCTTCCTTCACGCGCGGCGCGGCGGATGCATCCACGCGGTTCCGACCGCGCGGTTGCAAAGACTGACGGAACACAGGTGTTCACTCAACCGCGCGGTTTTGTTAACCGCCGCGGTATCCGCGCGGTCTGAGTTTTCCCTTGCAAACGCGCGGAAGCCGCGCGGCTCGAGATACACGTGTTTATTAGCGTCTGTTCATGTGACCGCGCGGGTTTTGCCTGCGCCACGCGTCAGAATGGAGACTAGTCGCTTCGACACCGACATTTTCTTTAATGAAGCTGAAAAACGTGCAGCCATTTGGGACATGAGATCAGATGATTATAAGGACAAAATAGTAAAGAAAAAGTGCTGGGAGGAACTACTTGGAATTTTCTGCAATTCTGACAACAATCGAGGGAAAAAAATCGTAGTTATCTACACTTCTTATTGAAAATCTAAGTTTATACTCTTCACATTATATCAATTTATGCTGCAGTTAAACTGTGCCTTCATGAATGCAATTCATATACTGAAAATTAATCTCTTGCAGAGGAAGCGTCGTGCTTCCTCTCGGTACATTTCCTTCAGACAGGTTTATCAGTGGTGCTTCCAAAAGCATATCTTCGTACCTATAAGCACTTCGTGCCCTTACAGAATTATGCAAAATGCTACATGCTTTTGTTGTATTATACTCTGAACAAAAAGCACGTTAATAATGATAGGTCTGTGGAATATACGCCATTTATATATATATATATATATATATATATATATATATATATATATATATAAATTTCTGACTCACACCAGGACATATCCAGGTCTTTCAATTGAAAGACCTGGGTTCGATCCCGATGTGAGTCAGAAATTCATATCTGTTCCACACGTGATTGCATGTTTAATATATATATATATATATATATATATATATATAAATAGTTTATATATATAATATGTATATATATAAAAGTTTACATATACATATAGATTATATATAATATATACATATATATGTGTGTGGATATATGTAATCATAATTACATGTAGAAGAGCACACTCTGCATTATGTTATTTGATGAAATATCTACTCTCCTCATTGGATGGGTCGGTATCGTTCTCGGCTAGCACTTTGCTGGACCCGCGTTCGATTCTCCGACCGACCAATGAAGAATTAGAGGAATTTATTTCTGGTGATAGAAATTCATTTCTCGTTATAATGTGGTTCGGATTACACAATAAGCTGTAGGTCCCGTTGGTAGGTAACCAGTTGGTTGTTAGCCACGTAAAATAAGTCTAATCCTTGGGGCCAGCCCTCTCTAGGAGAGCTGTTAATCAGCTCCTCAATGGGCTGGTTAAACTAAGGTATACTTCATCCTTATTCAGAGTAAGTAAACGTCAAATTATTTTAGGGTCATTTTGAAATAAATGAAAGTTAAGTATATCTGAAAATGTGGGCTCATATCCTCTCAGTTTTTGGATACAGTCCTTTGAACATATCCTACGCATGTCATTTCCTCCACTTCCATATTAATACTGAGTGAACCGCGCGGGTAACCGCCATAATGTGTACGGCCACCACTTTCTGCATCCGCGCGGTTGCCGCAGCGGTTTCCGCCTCGTGTGAACAGGGCCTTACGCCTCATCCGGTGGGAAGGGCCCTCGTAAAGAGAGAGAGAGAGAGAGAGAGAGAGAGAGAGAGAGAGAGAGAGAGAGGTGAAGTAATTCGCCAGAGGCATTGAGAAGCACGGCCGAGGTAAGGCCCAAAATGCATCATGAGAGAGCGGATGACGTCAGAGTGACGTCACTGAGATTAATAGGCGCCGTGGTCGGCTGTGTGGTGGTGGCTTGGGGCCGGGACGGTTAGGGGGGGTGGGAGGACTTTGGTATTTAAAGAGGGTGGTGGGGGGGGGGGGGCGTTAGGCTGCCGGAACCGGGAGACGCCTAGTGGGACCTTGGTCCCCGAAGGAGTCAGCAGGACTCAGCAGCAGGGTCAGAAATCAAGTCATTGCCAGGAGTTGGTGCTAGGTCTCTCTCTCTCTCTCTCTCTCTCTCTCTCTCTCTCTCTCTCTCTGGCTTCTGGAATGGGCCTGGTTTCTTCCAGACATCTCAGGGGTGGTGGCTCTCAGGTCTTAGAAAACAGATGCATTCGTCTATCCACTTTTAGGTCTTCAGAGATGGCTGGAGTCTGGAAGCGATTATCCAGAGTTCTAGACTATGGCAAGATCGTCAAGAATAGATTGTGCACCTTTGGAGAGAGAGAGAGAGAGAGAGAGAGAGAGAGACTATGGAAAGAATGTAAAGAATAAATTGTACATTTTTGGAGAGAGAGAGAGAGAGAGAGAGAGAGAGAGAGAGAGAGAGAGAGAGAGAGAGACTATGGCAAGAATGTAAAGAATAAATTGTACATTTTTGGAGAGAGAGAAAAAGAGAGAGAGACTATGGCAAGATTGTAAAGAATAGATTGTACATCTTTGGAGAGAGAGAGAGAGAGAGAGAGAGAGAGAGAGAGAGAGAGAGAGAGAGAGAGGGTTCTGAAACATAGTTCGAGAGAATATCTGAAGAATAGTTCCATCCCCGGAATTTGTTTAATTATGAATTTTTTTCTATTGGATTCCCTCTCTCTCTCTCTCTCTCTCTCTCTCTCTCTCTCTCTCTCTCTCTCAACCCTGGCTAAACTCCCCAATAGGTGACTGACCACCAGGTACATAAAGCGACTGAGATCATTGCTTTCTCTCACAACTTTCTCGCTAGTGAGGCAATGTGCTTCAAATCTCTTCGGGTTTGTTTACGTAAAACCTGGAAATCTCAATAATGGGTGAACAGAATTTGACAAATCTTGACATATAATAAAATGAGATTTTCTTCCCCAGATGATTAACCTGTGTGGGAAACCAACCCAGCGTTGTGATGGGTGATTTCCAGAGTGACAAATTATCTGCCAAATTTGATCAGAAGCGCAGGTTACAAAGATTAAGTTTGTCATTCAGGGTCTCTTACATATCCCCCGTGGGCGGGAGTGCCGTCAGTGCACCTCTCGCGGTGCACTGTAGGCATTACTGAGGGCTCTTTGCAGCGTCCCTTCGGCCCCTAGCTGCAACTCTTTTCATTCCTTTTACTGTACCTCCGTTCTTATTCTTTTTCTTCCATCTTACTTATTCCACCCTCTCCTAACAATTAGTGTTTAGTAGTGCAACTGCGAGGATTTATTTCCTCCTGTTACAACTTTAAAACCGTTCTACTTTCAATTTCCGTTTAACATTGAATGACCTTGTAGGTCCTAGTGCTTGGCCTTTGGCCTTAATTTTATATTCCATTCCATTCCTCTTTAGATATTCATCATTATTAAGCTTCAAGTTGCAGCGCAAAGATAGTTTTTTGAAGCAGTTGTGATACACATGCAGTGGGAGGTGAACTGTCATAAGAAGTTTTTAGTTTTCTGTAAAAGAAAACTATTGTGCCGGCTTTCTGTCCTTCCGCATTTTCTCTGCCCGTCCGCAGATCTTAAAAACTACTGAGGCTAGAGGGCTGCAAATTGCTATGTTGATCATCCACCCTCCAATCATCAAACATTTCAAATTACAGCCCTCTAGCCTCAGTAGATTTTATTTTATTTAAGGTTAAAGTCAGCCATAATCTTGGTTCTGGCAACGTTATAGGACAGGCCACCACCGGGCCACGGTTTAAGTTTCATGGGCAGCGGCTCATACAGCATTACACCGAGACCACCGAAAGATAGATCTATTTTCGATGGTCTTGATTATGACCCGTACAGAAAACTCGATTTAACACCAAAGAAAGTTCGGCGCATTTTGTACTTGTTGTTTTTATTTCCATTGAAATAAGACACCTGTTGTTGTGACACTCGTATGGATGTAAGTGTGAGTGCCATCAGCCCTCACATCTTCAGCCAGGGACGCATCAAGGGGAATGGCGAGGCAGTTCCCATCGGATTTCGATAAAGGAGGAGCCTTCTACAGGAACATAGAGACGAATGAATGTTTTGAGGCGCATTTCAGTCAGTTTCTTCGTGTTAGTGGAATTTAATACAGATCGGCAATAGTCAAGTTCTTTAATACCTTAGTTAATAGTATTGTCTACATTCTGTGTCGCTCTGTCCTCTGAGACGCCTGACAGTTTTCACTTTGAGGTTGACACACACTCTCTCTCTCTCTCTCTCTCTCTCTCTCTCTCTCTCTCTCTCTCTCTCTCTCTCTCTCTCTCTCTCTCTCAGTTATCTTCTCTTCTAAAGCTTACTGCTTAACTCTCTCTCTCTCTCTCTCAGTTGGAAAATAAATGAACATTTTTTAATAGAGATGCCTTAGTAGAGTCTTTCATGGACAATATTTATTTGTGACAGCTGTAACACATCCTTGTCTCAGTGGTCGCTGATCTCGTCACATTTTTCATTCAGTTTCAGTCTTTTCATTTTTGTCTCATCAGAGACAATTTGAGATAAAGCTTCATTTGTTTACTTTTATGTAAATGATTTGATGTGGCTCGAAACCTAATAATTAACACCACCCTTTTGGACTGTTGTTTCCTGATGGAACAGCCTCCCGTAAGAGGATGTTGTGCAACTGGAACTTCAGAAGTTCAAGCGAAGATGCAGTGAATTACTCGTACCTCCCTAAAGCACTTCTGGTAGTTTGGTCATTTTCTTACATTTTTATCTGTTTATTTATTACTTTGTTAATTTATTTTCTCTTTTTAATAACTGGTCTCTTCTTTCTGTATTTCTTATTAGCTTCTGTTACTTCTTTCGAATGAACACTGTATTCTTGGGAAGCTTGAATTTCAAGTAAGTGGCCCCTGTGGTGGATAATAATAATAATAATAATAATAATAATAATAATAATAATAATAATAATAATAATACTTGACTTCATTTCTCGTGTGATGAAATGGGAATCCCAGCTACCTTCTTGATAATATGTCTTGACATTGTTATTTTTTTATCACATAAATATTATTAATATTTTTATTTACTCCCTGCAGGGGGGAGGGTAGTACTATCAGTGAACCTCACGCGCTGCACTGTCGGCATTACTTAAGGTTCTATGCAGCGTCCCTTCGGCCCCTAGCTGCAACCCCTTTCATTCCTTTTACTGTACCTCCTTTCATATTCTTTCTTCCATCTTACTTTCCATCCTCTCTTAACAATTGACTCATAGTGCAACTGCGAGGTTTCCCTGCTGTTACACCTTTAAAGACCTTTCAACGCTGAATGACCTTATAGGTCCCAGCGCCTGGCATTTGGCCTAAGTTCTGTATTCTATTCTTGGCAAAGGTAAAGTCAGTTTTGAGCAGGTGAATTTTGACCTGCTTCTGGTAAGTCGCCCAACCTTGCCTAACTCTATAGAGTTGGTGCATACTGAAACTTCAGACTTTAGCTGGTCCGCTGGTATAGTGGTTAGTGTCGTGGCATGCCACTCAGATGTCGGGGGTTCGCGTCTCTCCCAGGGCGATGAAAACTCATTGGCTTTGTATCATGATCAGTTACTGCTGCAGTGTGGGATCTGCAATGGGAGGTTGAACCCAATATTCTTTGGAAGCCTTGAATTTCAAGTCAGTGGCCCCTTTGGTGTGCTTGCTCCATGTGAATAGGTTTCATCTGCTGAAATAATAATAATAATAATAATAATAATAATAATAATAATAATAATAATAATAATACAGTATTAATGGGAAAGTCGACATTAATTTAAGACCGAAAATCTCGAAAATTACAGAAGGTCCAATTTATTTTGACGAAAGTCCATCCAACAACAGAGTTGGCCTTCGAGAGTCCCAAGATGAAGCAGTGGATAACTGTAAGCTTTCACAAAAGCTCCCGTACCAGCGGGTATTTTGCCACTGTCATCCAGCTCTTAACTTGCCCAGGTATCTATCTGGTCTTCCCTCTCCGAGCCAGTGGGCATTATTGGGTTACTGTTTCAATAGAGTTAGTAGTATCTGTAGGTATTAGCTTTCCACTAAATCTTTTAGGGATGAGATTGCTAGCCCCATACCCTTTTTAACGGGTTTCTACTACCAGGTCCTCAAATGACTGTCTGGGTTAACTGGCTGAATTGATGTTTAAAGGAGCTTGCCCATCCAGCCGTCTGTGCCCAGGAGTCGAACCGGGGTCGACTTGATTTATAAGAGAGATGGTGCTGATCACATCCCAATGCCTTATTATTATTATTATTATTATTATTATTATTATTATTATTATTATTATTATTATTATTATTATTAGCAGTAGTTTATTCCATAGGTATATCTGAGACGATGGTTATGAAGGCAGAGTGTCATGTGATGAAGTTTCATACATAATGTTTTCTTTCTTTCGAAAGTTATGAATGAAGATCCTGGATAATTTTTTGCAGAATATGTTTTTGGGTATTTACGTCTTTGTTAGTTGGATTGAATGCCCGGGTCTACACCAGGACTTTAGCCCAGCAAGGGCCTGTGCTGGCATAAATGCAGCCTTTTGCAATGCACATTCTGATTTAGATTTGTATTAAGGAAAAACCCCAGTTGCATTAGATATGTATAATTGATTATTACATATACTGTCATCACTATGAATATGTTCATTTTCACAGACAGTATGACAAAGTGCAAGATAATTTAAATGAAACTTCAAATCTCTGACATACTATTCATGTGGATTCATTAAAAAATACTTAGGCAAATTTATGTCATTACAAGATTTAGCCTGTTGTAAGTGCCTTACTAATGGTCTGCCAAATTACTTAATGGAATTACTGAGCTTATTTAGTAATGGGTCCACATAAATAAATCTCTGCGTGACAGGGGGTCACGCCCTTCCTAATCGAGCTTGGCTAGATACTTAATAAAGAGGATAAAATATGTGCCTTAACCTACATTGCTATGAAGAGTGTGGAGCAGGAACATTGAAGAGACTTCTTTGGGAAACATTAACTGGAGGAAGGGCCTTTATGACATCCAAAACATGCTCCTAAGTTTGTCCAGGCATTAAATTGATCTGAAAACCTGCAGGTACTCGAGAAGAAAATATGAAAAGTTGCTTGTGCTCAAGAAGAAATTATGAAAACTTTCAGATACTCAAGAAGAAAATATATTACCTTGCAGATACTCAAGAAGAAAATATGAAAAGTTGCTTGTGCTCAAGAAGAAATTATTATAATACCTTGCAGATACTCAAGAAGAAAATGTATTACCTTGCAGATACTCAAGAAGAAAATATGAAAAGTTGCTTTGCTTAAGAAGAAATATTTTCAGGCACTCAAGAAGAAAATGTATTAAGATACTCAAGAAGAAAATATGAAAAGTTGCAGGTATTTTGAAAATATGAAAAGTTGCTTTTGCTTAAGAAGAAATTATGAAAACTTTCAGGCACTCAAGAAGAAAATATATTACCTTGCAGATACTCAAGAAGAAAATATGAAAATTTGCAGGTATTCGAGAAGAAAATATGAAAAGTTGCTTGTGCTTAAGAAGAAATTACGAAAACTTTCAGGAACTCAAGAAGAAAATATATTACCTTGCAGATACTCAAGAAGAAAATATGAAAATTTGCAGGTATTCGAGAAGAAAATATGAAAAGTTGCTTGTGCTTAAGAAGAAATTATGAAAACTTTCAGGTACTCAAGAAGAAAATATGAAAAGTTGCAGGTACTCTAGAAGTAAATATGAAAAGTTGCAGGTACTCAAGAGGAAGGTATGAAGACTTGCAGGTACTCAGGAGAAAATATATAAACTTGCAGATACTCAAGAAGAAAATATGAAAAGTTGCTGGTGCTCAAGAAGAAAACATGAAAACTTGCAGGTACTCAAGAAGAAAATATATAAACTGCAGACCTAAAGAAAACATGAAAACTTAGAAAGTTTTTTGAGAAAGATATAAGGGTAATTTGTGCTTGACCAAAGGAGGTTCGACAAGAGGAACTGTGATGTGGTTTTTATAGTAACACTGAGATTCGTACCAGAAACAAATGAAGTGACTGATATTGAGTTATTGCGACATTACAGTCAGATATAAGAATAAAATGATTGGGTTACATGGAGACTTGTGACATGATCCATTCTTGCACTGAAAGGGGGACAAGTCACAAGTCTACCTACTGAAAATGAGAGAAGAGTTCGATCCCTTGTAGACCTAAGAAGGAAATCATGTACTTGGTGGTTAGTCGACTTTGGTGGGTTCTAGTCAAGAGTAGAGAGGTAAATGGTATTTCAGGATGGAATTGCTAGCGCCTTTTCATCATTCTCTCTGGTTGCGACCCACTACAGTCGACTAACTAACAAGTACATGATTTATTGCTTATGTTATCAACCGTATGGCGATTTTTTGTGTGCATGTATTTGTATTATTTTTTAATGGGACTAAATAGCTGTATCTACAGGTAAATCAAGTCTCTTCTTAATCTAGAATCACAAACAAACAAACAAATATATATATACAATTTATATATATTGTATACACACACACACACACACATATATATATATATATATATAATATATATATATATATATATATATATATATACAATTATATATACTATATATATATATATATATATTGCTTTTGAGGCAAAGTTTTTCTTTTATGCAAATTTCGTTGAATTCTATGGCTTTATAATTGTTGATCAACTTCTTATTAGTTTGACAATATTTTCTGCATCTCCTACGTTCTTCCAAATTCATAAAAGATATATATATATATATATATATATATATATATATATATATATATATATATATATATATATTCTTTTATGACTTGTGTGGGCCAATTGGTAGCACCCTGACCTGTCATTTGGAAGACTGGGGTTCGTTCGTGATGTGTCAGAAATTTATTTGTGTGAAACACGTGCTCATGTGTTCATTATTTCAGTATATGTATATATATGTGTGTGTGTGTGTATTATATATTTATGTACGTATATATACGAGTATATGTATATGTATATATATATATATTTATATTTATATATATATTTATATATATATATATATATATATATATTATATGTGTATATATATGCTGATTTTGTCTATAAATGCACATTATATATATATATATATATATATATATATATATATATATATATATATTTATATATGTATATATATATATATATATATATATATATATATATATATATATATATATATATATATATATATATATATGTTAAAATATTACCAGTAGATTTACAAGTATTCAAGTATCGATTGTAGATACAGTTTCATCATAGTAATTTTGACTTAAAAATCCGAATAATTTATTTGATAACATCTTGTTAATGTGAGGAGGAATATCACGTTTATAATAATCAACCTCCACATAATTCTCTCCCCCTGCGGGAGGTCGTGAACTGGAGATGCAGGAATTAAAACTTGATCTTTCTATACGGTTACAGGATGCTGAGAGAGAGAGAGAGAGAGAGAGAGAGAGAGAGAGAGAGAGAGAGAGAGAGAGAGAGAGAGAGTCAAATAGCGGGAAAAACTTCAATTCTTCGACATTGTAAAATAAAAAAATGATGCCGTGTTGACATCACCAGTAAAGATAACAATAAACAAAGTTTGAGACAAGGAAAGTTCAACTCTCTCTCTCTCTCTCTCTCTCTCTCTCTCTCTCTCATTTATAATCTTCTCAATATCGAAGAAACCATGAAAAATATTCTTGAACATAAGAATAAATAACTTATTAACAGTATTCCAAGCATAGCCCTCCCCCTCTCTCTCTCTCTCTCTCTCTCTCTCTCTCTCTCTCTCTCTCTCTCTCCTTGTCCATGTAATTAAGAAGTACTTAGCTCGTAACGGTTTGTTGTGATCAGCCATTGATTGTCCAACGAACCTAAAGGAGAGGGAACAGTCGCGATTCCCAGATTTTATCTGTAGGAGGAGGAGGAGGAGGAGGAGGAGGAGGAGGAGGAGAAGGAGGAGGAGGAGGAGGAGGAGAGGCAGAAAGGGAGTCTTCTGTCTTCTCTCTCCTCTCTCTCTCCCTCCCCTCCCTCTCGTCTCTCTCTCTCTCTCTCTGTCTCTCTCTCCTTGGTCTTTTCTTTCTCCTCCCGTTTTTCTCTCATATTCTCTCTTCTGTCTTTTCTATTCTTTTTCTGTCTTGTCTCTTCTCTTTCCTGTCTTCTCTCTCCTTGTTTTTTTATTCTCCCGTTTTTTCTATGCTGTTCTTTCTTATCTGTTCTCTTTTGTCTTTTCCTTCTTCTTTCTTGTCTCTTCTTTCTTCTATTCTTTTTCCTGTTTTTTCTCTTCTGTTTTTTTTTCCATTCTTTCTTCTCTCTTTTCTATTCTCTCTCCTGCCTTGTCTCTTCTCCCTGATGTCTTTTCATTTCTCTTTCCTGTCTTCTCTCTTCTCTCCCCTATCTTCTCTCATCTCTCCTGTCTTCTCTTTCCTGTCCTCTCTTCTGTCTCCTATCTTCCTCTTCTCCCGTGTCTTCTCTTTTCTCTCTCTCTCTCTTTTATCCTCTCGTACACATCCCTTCTTCATAACCGTTCTTGTTTGCCTGGGAAGTCGTCATAGAGGGTATTGGCTCTTGTGTGATGAGAGTCTCGTGTGTTTTTTACGGGCTTTTATTTAACTAGACTTCTGCATCTGTCTGTGTGTCCGTTTGGGTGAAATCTTGTCATTCAATTTTCTCCCTGTTCTCTTCGTCCGATGGACTTGACATTGTGCATGGTTACTCAGTCCCGGTGACAATACAACCTTACATGATCAGTAGTTCAGCGGTGGCCTCTAGTGACCCTACAGTGACCTCTCCCAGTATCAAGAGGTTTGTACAAACATTCTTGTTTATAAGGAGACAGAAAGAGGACAGTAAATGTTTTTGCAAGAGAGAAAAAAGAGGGACAAATGTTTATAATTAAACAAAGAGGACATTACTCGTTTGTTGTCTTAGAGAAATTGACAGGGTAAGTCACAAATTAGGTCAAATAAAGATCAATAGCTGAGTCTCTGTAAAGTTCCCAATTGACAAATGTTTAGGAAAGCAAATATTGAGCCACTTTTATGCGGAGGTTCAAGGCGGTTTCTGAATGCAGAGGAAACCTGAAAAGGAGGTAGAAACTTTTAGTTGGATTGTTTGTGTAATACCCCGTAGGGGGGTAGTGCCGACAGTGCACCTTACGCAGAACACTGTAGGCTTTACATAAAGTTTTTTGCAGCGTCCCTTCGGCCCCTAGCTGTAACCCCGTACATTCCTTTTACTGTACCTCCGTTCATATTCGTTTTCTTCCATCTTTCTTTCCTCCTGTTACACCTCTCAGACCTCTCTATTCTCAGTTTTCCTTTCATCACTGAATGATCTCATAGGTCCCAGCGCTTGGCCTTTGGTTGAAATTCTGTATTCAGTTCTATTCCTATTTGTGTAATAAATGGGGAACAAGTAGGGCGGAAATTGTTGAGGTGGTCTGGTCATATGGAGAGAATGGAAAAGGATAAATTGGTGTATTTGTGCAATTCAGTAAGTTTTGTAGGGACAAGGAGAGGCAACTCTAGAAAGTGCCAAGTAGACAATTATGTCTGGAGTGTTATAACAGATGTTAAATGCACCATGTTTCTGCTGACACGAACATTTTGTTGTGTGCATGGCAATTAGTCGATTATAGAGGGTCCAAAACCGGGTGGAAATGGGCATGGCGATAGCAGCCTCTTCCCAAAATACTTACTAAAGTAGTCTCCACCTCTAAAGGTAATAATTTGTGGGTGTAGTTATATATATATATATATATATATATATATATATATATATATATATATATATATTTACATATATATACAGTATATATATATATATATATATTTTTTTACATATATACACATACATAAACACACATACATACATACATGTGTGTGTGTGTGCGCGCGTGCGTGCGTGCTTCCGAATGGAATAATAACACCGCCAGTGAAAACGAGAACACAGAAGCTTCAGTTTTCTCCCAAAACGAAGTTTATCTCAGTGGAACATCCGCGAGAGAGAGAGAGAGAGATAATTGCAAAATGGACGTCGTCGAATTCCTCCCACTTCCTCTTCTCGGAAAAGAACGAGAGACGAAGAGTGAGGGCACGAAAGAATAAGACGAAGAAGGAGGAGAAGGAGAAGGAGAAGGAGAAAGAGAAAGAAGGAGAGAGGAAGTGAGAGGGCTGTGTAGGGAGAAGTGATTAAGCCGAGGAGGAACGACTTGGTTGTCTGGGCAGGATGGTCTCCCACAACACTCCACTGTTCACGCGAGGGCCTCATCACTGTTGTTCCCTTGTTCTATTCATGCTCTGGATTATGTGCATGGTGTCCTCTTCTCCTTCCTCTTCTTCTTCTTCTTCTTCTTCTTCTTCTTCTTCTTCTTCCTCCCACTCCACCGTGCCCTCCTCTTCATTCAACAGATGCCCCGGTGTCAATCATGAAATCGCCTTTATTGCCAAAACATCCCATCCCGAAACTCAAGTCAAGTCCTTCCTTTACCCCCTGGCCTTCCAATATCTCTCTCTCTCTCTCTCTCTCTCTCTCTCTAACATACACACACACACAAATTGCTGTTTTGGAATGAAGACGTGATAAATATATGTATTATTATTATTATTATTATTATTATTATTATTATTATTATTATTATTATTATTATTATTATTATTATAATGCAAGAATCCATATGAAATAATGTTGCTGCAGTTAACCTGTGTGGAATGCTTCCTGCAGAATAAAAGCCAGTTGCTTAAAAAGAAGGAGCAGTAATATTTCTAGTAGCAGGGTTTAATTATCAAACTAACGAACGTTTAGCAGCTCGTCTAAAGTAGCACTGCCGTTGCCCTTGAAGCTACAAGCATACACACTCATATTACTCATATGAAGACTGTTTCAGAATTTCACCCTAAAAAAAAGAAGCATTCCACTGGTTTTGGTGAGGGTGATTTACAGAGTCTTGTTTATGGGTAGTGAGGATACATTCCCCCTGGTTTTGGGTATAGAGTGTAACCTACAGTTCTTTAGTTCTGGGTCGACAAATGTACTGTCCCCTGGTTCTGGGCAGTGAAATGTGCTATCCTTGGTTCTGGACAGTAGGTCAGTTACAGTGTGCTGGTGCAAGGCAGTGAAATACACAGTCCTTGGTTTAGGGGAACATACTTAAGTTACAGTGTGCTGGTGCAAGGCAGTGAAATATACAGTCCTACAGCCCCATGGCTCTGGGTAGTGTAACATAAAGTTCAGTGGTTCTGGGCAGAGAAAGGTACAGTCCCCTGATTTTGGTTAATGTAATGTATAGCCCGGTTATTCTGGATAGTAAAAAAAAAAAAAAAAAAATTGCAGTGGTTCTTGACAGTGAAACTTGGAGTGTGTGGTTCTGAGCAGTGAAATGTAGAGTCCCATGATTCTGGATAGTGTAATATACAGTCCAATAGTTAAGGGCAATGAAACACACTGTCCCCAAGCTCTGGGTATTGTAGAGTGCCGTGGTTCTTGGCAGTGAAGCATACTGATTCCTCTGGTTCTGGATAGTAAAAATTTCAGTATCATTGTTATTTGACATGAAATGTACTGTCCCTGTTTCCAGGCAGTGTCAGTTACAGTCCTCTGGCCGAGGGCAGTGAAATATAGGGTCCCATTGCTTTGGGCAGTGTAACATAGTCGTGGGGTTCTTGGAAATGAAATGTTCCAGCCTTCCTCTATTAAGGGTGACCACCATTATCATTCTGGCTATTGTGTTTTCATTTCTTGTATTTTTTCAACATCAGACATCCTTCTGTACTGCAAACTACCCTCTCTTCATAACTAAATTCCCATCTGCTCCAACTTCTGTATCTCTAAACTTGGTTGATTTTTCACTCTTTTAGGGGTTATATCATTAACATTCCCTGCCAAGTTTTAGACCCATCCTTTGTCAGTGAGAAATAGCTTCTGTTCTAACTGTCAGTTCAAGAAAGCAATGATCCTGTACACTTCCAGCCACTTCTTTTTATATCATGACAGCCATTACAGTCAACTTCCAGCAAAGACCACAGAATGGACAGCTTTCAGATCTGATGTTGTGTATCTGGGTGAAGTATTTGCATCTTAAGAGTTTAATTATTCTTATTTCTCCTCTCATTTTGAGATATATAATATGCTGAACTCAATCAATTTTTCTGTGTAAGTGATAATCTGTGAAAAATATAAATTTGGAGTTTACCGAATGGCCATACCTGTTCCATATATACGTACACACATGCACACACACACACACACACACACACACACACACACACACACACATATATATATATATATATATATATATATATATATATATATATATGTGTGTGTGTGTGTGTGTGTGTGTGTGTGTGTGTGATAGTTTTAGTGACCATTTCACATAAGACTTTTTCATTCTCTCAAATATTATGTCACAAAGACCATTTAATACCGACTTCACTTTACCTTGGGAATAACTAACGCCAAAGGGAACTACGCTTACTTATGATAAGTTCATCTGTCCCAACCAGGATTGAGACCTATTCCTTTTGGGTTGGATACAAAGGTGGACTCAACTTATCCACTCAGCTACCGAGAGAGATTTAAGTTGAATTTGACTATGCTGTGCAACTCCCTGTACGTTCTTTAGCTTTCGAAAGCCAAAGAGTTTTGTATTATAAAATGAGGCGTCAATGTGCTGAAAAGGCTTGAATTTGTAGAAAAAGCTTCTATGGTATATTATGATCATATGTGAAGATATGAAAAGAGTACGGTAAATACTGTAAAATAAATATGAAAGCAGGTAAATAAACAATAAGATAAAATACAATTTTATAAATAACAATAAAAGCTTGAAAAAATTAAGGCAGCTGCTTATTTGAATTATTGGTTGTAATTTTGCCTTTGACAACACCAACAGTTTGTTAGGTATTGAAGTTAGCTGAAGGACGATGGCATTAAATCAACCAGCCAATAAATGCGCGAAATATAAATTTATTTTGTGAAACTTTCATAATGTTTTTACAGATCTAGTGCTGGTGAAGTACTGTGCTCCACTGTGCCCAGATAATGCCACAAGCATGCTGCTGTTAGAACGTCAGCTTGGACGTGAAACGACGCCATTTAACCCACCCTTTCACATTCCTGGAATGCATCTTTCCTTCCTGGTTAGGCTTCAAAGGTCAATTGTTCAGCCCTTCGACTGTAGGACCCTGTTGTGCAATGTTCGCTTCTAGTGGCTGTTTACAGCGTCCCTTCAGCCCCTAGCAGCCTCTACCTTTTAGCCTTCAACCCTACCTCCGTTCCCACCTCTTTTCTTCCATCTTGCTGTCCAACCACTCCAACTCCCTCTTTTTCATCGTGTACAGCACTATGTAGTCTTTCTAGACCTATCCCGTAGGGGGTAGTGCCGTCAGTGCAGATGCACAGTAGGCATTACTTTTGGGACTGTGCAGCGTCCCTTCGGCCCCTAGCTACAACCTCTTGCATTCCTTTTACTATACCACCGTTCGTTTTCCCTTACTTCTCTCACACTTTCCACCCTCTCCTAAAAATTGTTTCATAGTGCAGTTGCGAGGTTTTCCTCCTGTTACACCTTTCAAACCTTCGTACTGATAATTTCCCTTTCAGCACTGAATGACCTCACAGGTTCCAGCACTTGGCCTTTGGCCTAAATTCTATATTACATTCTATTCTATTATTAGGCCTAGTGACTGCAAGACATTTCAGTCCAACCGTTTTGCTAAACTGGTTGAGTAATATGTTCCACCTCACATTGTTCTTGCGTATGAGGCCCTTTCCCTGATCCCCCTTTCCCTGATCCCTGATCCCCCTTTCCCTGCCGAGAGAGAGCAACCAGATTCGCTGAACAGCACCACCAATATGCAGTAAATGTGCCTGGCTGTCGAGCTTCAGTTCCAGAGTCCTTTATTCCTCACACCGCTGGACTGTGGAACATTCTCCATGAGGATGCCGTGCAATTGGAACTTCAAAAGTTCAAGCGAAGACGCAATGCATTACTTCCCTAATACTGTTCTCTTGCTTTTAATACATTTTTATCCATTTATTTATTAAGTTATTTTTTCTTTTTAATAAGTGAGATCTCTTCTCTCTATATTCCCTTTACCTTCTCTTACTTCCTGCCGAACACCACATTCTTTGGAAGCTTGAATTTGAAGTCAGTGGCCCCTGTGGTAGG
>NC_089785.1:34550759-34558259 GCF_040412425.1 Macrobrachium rosenbergii
ATTGATTGGTTTATGGTGACTAAAACTGGCGTGGCCATTGATCAGTCAGTCTATCCTAAAACGTTTCTCCTTCCACTTAAATAAATAATTTACTTACATTTTTGTGAGATGCATCTTCGCCTGAACTTTTGAGGTTCCAGTTGCACGACAGAAAGTAATGGAAAATGCAGAAAGAGGAGACCAGTTATTAAAAAAAAACATTAACAAATAGGCCAGTCAATAGGGAGTTGAATAAGGAAAAAAATCGGGGAAAGCTGCAATAAGTTTTATTTTCTTCACAATAACGTGCTTAATAACATATTAATTTTGCACCCCTCTGCCACCCCAGATTTGGCCGCCATCTTGAAAAAAATGGCGGCGAAAAACAGTATTTTGAAAATATCTCTCTTAGGACGCATTTTAATGAAAAATAATACGAAATATAAAATATTCTACATACAGTTCTCTACAAAAACTCTTGTATTAATTTTTCTGATATGTTGCTTGCAGGGTTTTTGAGTTACAGTTGAAAAAATTGTCGCGTATGTTTCTCGATACACCCCGTTTTCTAATCCAGTTTGGAAAATCGTCTCACAAGGGTGGCCTTCCCCCTCTTTTATTCTGGGCAGCAGATGGTTCTTTAAACAGGGCAACATGATCTCGTAGTTCTTCATGTTTTTCCAGCACACTTATAAACTTCAGTGTTCCTTGCCTGAAAAAGGCAGAAGTAGTATCAGCCCCACTAAATGCATGCAAGAAAAGAATGTTGTCCTTGATGACTGATCCAAATTTCATGCAGTAAGGCGTGTACAGTTTGATTTCAGTATTTCTTCTACCTGGTTTTAAAAAGTATATATTTGCCTTTGCTCCACCCAAAGCTGTAAGGATAATTAAGAGGTCCACATCTCCCACTATTGTTACTGATTCAGCTTTGGTGCATTCTTCAATAGCAGTAGTAACAATCAGTGCATGAGCATCTTCAGGTGCTTGTTTTACAATAAAACCCTCATTGGTCAATTTAGTTTTGAGCATTGCGATAAGCCGGCTCTTATTTCTCTCACTGGAAAGAAATTTACTTTGTCTTGATGTTGCTGGCATGGTTTCGTCAAATGTGGTGTACAGTCTGGTAGAATGAATCATTCGACGAGCACGCTCAGCACATTTCGTACTTTTTCGTCAGGTTTTCTGGATATCCATCAAATACAACAATGGCATTTGTCTTGTAGTGCATTTTTACTGACATGAAAGTAGGAAAGCATCTTTTGAATCGTTTCTAGGTCCGGTGGTAATTTCTTATATGCAAAATCAGCTCAGTTGTATTTACAAGACATGTATGACTTAAAGGACTGCATCACCCCCAAGGAATTTGAAGATTATGTTCAGAAGGGTTTTTTCACAATAAGACGGTCAGATAAATTTTGGTCTGGCATCTGGTCTGATATGACCATTGGCAGACATTGATGCGGTCGATGAAGAGTTGTGGTGGATTGACTCATGGTAGAGTAATGACGGACTCGATGCTAACCAAATGGGTTCTTGGAATGCCTATCAATCTGAGGGCCACGGAGAAGATTGAGGAATATTGTGATGTCACTTAAAGTACAGGAGAGCAGCATGTAGGTGCCAGGAAGGCTCGCATTTTAAGAGACAACAAAGACCTTCAGCACTTTGTAGAGTGGATCTCATCCCACCCACCATTTCCAGATTTTGATAGCATTATGTCGATCAGCACAGGAGTAACAGGAGATGATGAAAAAATCCTCATAATGCATATGATGTTGGAGTTTGCTTAATGTCAAATATAGTTGGCAACAATTTTGCAAAAGTCAAGTTTAAAAGAAAGAAAAGGGTCAAACCATTGGGAGCTAACGTGACAGGAGTAAAAATACGGGATGTTGCATATCCAGTTGAACCTGAGATGTTATTTAGAAGAATTTCATTCACCAAGAACTCACATGAACTATTCAAGCTTAACTTTGAGTATGAACTAGCCCCATATTCCATGTCACTTTTTGTTGACATAGGAATGCGTAAAACCAAAAAATCCATGATGTATGCAGTATTTGAACATCTTAGTGACACAGCAATTGTTGGAGATACAGTTTATGTTATTGATGGAGGATTCCTGATTCATCGAGTTGTTTGGCAAAAACGAGAGATATTCTCATCAATTCTAGACAGATACACTGAGTATGTAAAAAGGCCCTACAAGACAAATGCTGTTGTTGTATTTGATGGATATCCAGAAAACCTGACGAAAAAGTACGAAATGTGCTGAGCGTGCTCGTCGAATGATTCATTCTACCAGACTGTACACCACATTTGACGAAACCATGCCAGCAACATCAAGACAAAGTAAATTTCTTTCCAGTGAGAGAAATAAGAGCCGGCTTATCGCAATGCTCAAAACTAAATTGACCAATGAGGGTTTTATTGTAAAACAGGCACCTGAAGATGCTTATGCACTGATTGTTACTACTGCTATTGAAGAATGCACCAAAGCTGAATCAGTAACAATAGTGGAGGAAGATGTGGACCTCTTAATTATCCTTACAGCTTTGGGTGGAGCAAAGGCAAATATATACTTTTTAAAACCAGGCAGAAGAAATACTGAAAGCAAACTGTACACGCCTTACTGCATGAAATCTGGATCAGTCATCAAGGACAACATTCTTTTCTTGCATGCATTTAGTGGGGCTGATACTACTTCTGCCTTTTTCAGGCAAGGAAAACTGAAGTTTATAAGTTAAGTGTGCTGGAAAAACATGAAGAACTACGAGATCATGTTGCTCTGTTTAAAGAACCATCTGCTGAGCCAGAATAGAGGAGGAGGAAGGCCACCCTTGTGAGACGATTTTCCAAACTGGATTAGAAAACGGGGAGTATCGAGAAACATACGCGGCCATTTTTTCAACTGTAACTCAAAAACCCTGCAAGCAACATATCAGAAAAATGAATACAAGAGTTTTTATAGAGAATTTTATGTAGAATGTTTTATATTTCGTATTATTTTTCATTAAAATGCGTCCTAAGAGAGATATTTTCAAAAAACTGTTTTTCGTCGCCATTTTTTCAATATGGCGTCCAAATCCGGGGTGGCAGAGGGGTGCAAAATTAATATGTTATTAAGTTCGTTATTGTGAAGAAAATAAAACTCATTCCAGCTTTCCCCGATTTTTTCCTTATTCAGCCTTTTTTCCTCCTCTGTTGACTGGCCTAAAATAAATAAATAAATAAATAAATAAATAAATAAATAAATGACAGTGCGAGTAATTTATCAAAATGAAGGAGAATTGTATTAGGGTAGTAATACGTTGCATCTTCACTTGAACCTTTGAGGTTCCTATTGCACGGCATCCCGTAGGGGGTTAGTGCCGTCAGTGCACCTCATGCGTTGCACTGTAGTCATTACTTAAGGTTCTTTGCAGCGTCCCTTCGGTCCCTAGCAACAACCCCTTTCATTCCTTTTACTGTACCTCCGTTCATATTCTCTTTCCTCAATCTTATTTTCTACCCTCGCCTAACAATTTATTCATAGTGCAACTGCTAGGTTTTCCTCCTGCTACACCTTTAAAGCCTTTTTACTGTCAATTTCTGTTTCAGCGCTGAATGACCTCATAGGCCCAGCACTTGGTCTTTAGCCTAAGTTCTATATTCTAGTGTATTCCAGTTGCACGACATCCCCTTAAGGGAGGCTGTTCCACAGTCCAATGGTGCGAGGAATGAAGGACCTCTGGAGCTGAAAAGTTCTTCAGAGAGGCACTTGCTATTCTGGAATAGAGGATCAGGATTTAGCTTACTTGTGAGGAGGGAGGGTAGAGCAATGTGTGTGTGTGTGTGTGTGTGTGTGTGTGTGTGTTTTGGGGGAGAGGGGTGGGGGTGTGGAATGGGTGGAGTAGTGGGTCACTTGCTATTTTGGTGACCACTTCATTAAGACGCGTGTTTGTTGATTCATCTGATGCAACAGATCGCCTTCTAACAACTGTGGAGGAAGGACACCGATATGTCTTGTATACACAAGGACAGGAGGAGGAGGAGGGAGGGGAGGAGGTGAAGGAGGAGTAGGAGGTGAAGGAGGAGGAGGAGGAGGAGGTCAGAGAAAAGGTCAGGGAGAAGGTCAAGGGGCTGCTGGGTCGAAGACAGAGATCCTGTTCATTCACGGATTTATTTCAGCCGTCAGTTTCGTCGCTCGAGTCATCGCCATCATCGTGGATCGAGGCGAAAAGAAATTAAAAAAGAGAGGAGAAGATAAGAGGGTAGAAAGGGGTGTGTTAGAAGATGGAGTTGTAAAGGGTATTCTCTCTCTCTCTCTCTCTCTCTCTCTCTCTCTCTCTCTCTCTCTCTCTCTCTCAAACACACACACATTTTTAATCTATATACCATCGAAGAAATATTGAGAAATATTCTTGGACAGAAGTATATATATAAACTTGTTGATAGTCTTCCAAACACAGCTCTCTCTCTCTCTCTCTCTCTCTCTCTCTCTCTCTCTCTCTCTCTCTCTCAAGCTGAACATGGATGTCATGGCGACAATATCTTGTGGCTTATCCTTCCATAGGAATGCGACCTGACTATGGAATGCTGCCGTTCATTCGCCAAAGTCTCTCTCCTACGTGTGTGTGTGTGTGTGTTCGTGTCCAATCAGACGTTTACACGTAAAGGCGTCGCGTTTATATTGCGTCTTTTTGTGTTTTCTTTAAAAATAGAAAAGTTGATTCCTGTCTTGGTGGAAACACGCGAGGAATCCTCTTTGTGTAGCTCATTGAGAAACTCAAGCTCACGAATGACGTCACAGGTGTACATTTCATCGGCACACTCGTCAAGGGATGCCTTCCCTCACATACAGTACTCGATTTCAAGGGTCTGTGCACACAAACGCGGCCCCAAAAGGACTAAACAAACTCCAACAACGACGAAGTATAAGTTCACACTAGATCTATATATGGTGCACAAACAGAATAAACTGGAAAGATTTCACAAGACAATGACGTCGTAGACAAACAGGTTTGATTTTTGTCTCTCCCGGGGGGAGGCAAGCTTTGGTCTCTCCTTTTGCATGTCCATGCAGGCACCTTTTGTCTCGCCTTTTGCCCATTTATGGAGAGGTGCCTTTTACTCTCCTTTTGTATGTCCATGGAGAGGCATGTTTCTTCTCTGATTATGCACATCCATGGAGAGGCACCTTTTGTCTCTCTTTTCACACGTCCATGTAGAAGTACATTTTGTCTTTCACACATCCAAGGAGAAGGAGAGGTACCCTTGTCTCTCCTTTCACACATCCATGGAGAGGCAGCTTTTGTCTCTCCTTTCACACATCCGTGGATAGTTACCTTTTGCCTCTCCTTTCACACATCCATGGAGAGGTATGTTTTGTCTCTCCTTTCACACATCCATGGAGAGGTATGTTTTGTCTCTCCTTTCACACATCCATAGAGTGGTACGTATTGTCTCTCCTTTCACACATCCATGGAGAGGTACGTTTTGACTCTCCTTTCATACATCCATGGAGATGTGCACTTTGTCTCTCCTTCCATGGAGAGGTACATTTTGTCTCTCCTTTCACACATCCATGGAGAGGTGCACTTTGTCTCTCCTTCCATGGAGAGGTACTTTTTGTCTCTCATTTCACACATCCATAGAGAGGCAGCTTTTGTCTCTCCTTTCACACGTTTTTGGAGAGGTATGTTTTGTCTCTCCTTTCACACATCCATGGAGAGGCAGCTTTTGTTTCTCCTTTCACACATCCATGGAGAGGCAGCTTTTGTTTCTCCTTTCACACGTTTATGGAGAGGTATGTTTTGTCTCTCCTTTCACACGTATGTTGAGAGGTACCTTTTGTTTCTCCTTTCACACGTCCATGGACAGGTGCCTTTTGTTTCTCCTTTCACACGTCCATGGACAGGTGCCTTTTGTTTCTCCTTTCACACATCCATGGAGAGGTACGTATTGTCTCCCCTATCACACATCCATAGAGAGGTACCTTTTTTCTCTCCTTTCACACGTCCATGGAGAGGTACTTTTTGTCTCTCCTTTCAAACTTCCGTGGAGAGGTACGTTTTGTCTCTCCTTTCATACATTCATGGAGAGGTGCACATTGTCTCTCCTTCCATGGAGAGGTACATTTCGTCTCTCCTTTCACACATCCATGGAGAGGTACCTTTTGTCACTCCTTTCACACATCCATGGAGAGTTACCTTTTGCCTCTCCTTTCACACATCCATGGAGAGGTATGTTTTGTCTCTCCTTTCACACATCCATGGAGAGGTATGTTTTGTTTATCCTTTCACACATCCATGGAGAGGTATGTTTTGTTTATCCTTTCACACATCCATGGAGAGGTATGTTTTGTCTCTCCTTTCACACATCCGTGGAGAGGTATGTTTTGTCTCTTCTTTCACACATCTATGGAGAGGAACCTTTTGTCTCTCCTTTCACACATCCATGGAGAGGTATGTTTTGTTTCTCGTTTCACACATCCATGGAGAGGTATGTTTTGTTTCTCCTTTCACACATCCATGGAGATGTATGCTTGGTCTCTCCTTTCACACATCCATGGAGAAGTACGTTTTGTCTCTCCTTTCACACATCCATGGAGAGGTACCTTTTGCCACTCCTTTCACACATCCATGGAGAGTTAACTTTTGCCTCTCCTTTCACACATCCATGGAGAGGTATGTGTTGTCTCTCCTTTCACACATCCATGGAGAGGTACCTTTTGTCTATCCTTTCACACATCCATGGAGAAGTATGTTTTGTTTCTCCTTTCACACATCCATGGAGAGGTAGCTTTTGTCTCTCCTTTCACACATCCATGGAGAGTTACCTTTTGGCTCTTCTTTCACACATCCATGGAGAGGTGCGTTTTGTCTCTCCTTTCACACATCCATGGAGAGGTATCTCTTGCCTCTCCTTTCACACATCCATGGAGAGTTACCTTTTCCCTCTCCTTTCATCCGTGAAGAGTTACCTTTTGTCTATCCTTTCACACATCCATGGAGAAGTATGTTTTGTTTCTCCTCCTTTCACACATCCATGGAGAGGTAGCTTTTGTCTCTCCTTTCACACATCCATGGAGAGGTACCTTTTGTCTATCCTTTCACACATCCATGGAGAAGTATGTTTTGTTTCTCCTTTCACACATCCATGGAGAGGTAGCTTTTGTCTCTCCTTTCACACATCCATGGAGAGGTACCTTTTGTCTCTCCTTTCACACATCCATGGAGAGGTACCTTTTGTCTCTCCTTTCACACATCCATGGAGAGGTACCTTTTGTCTCTCCTTTCACACATCCATGGAGAGGTACCTTTTGTCTCTCCTTTCACACATCCATGGAGAGGTACCTTTCATTTCTCCTTTCACACATCCATGGAGAGGCACCTTTTGTCTCTCCTTTCACACATCCATGGAGAGGTACCTTTTGCCTCTCCTTTCACACATCCATGGAGAGGCACCTTTTGTGTCTCCTTTCATACATCCATGGAGAGGTACCTTTTGCCTCTCCTTTCACACATCCATGGAGAG
>NC_089785.1:34563259-34623259 GCF_040412425.1 Macrobrachium rosenbergii
TCAAGGGCGCAGAGAAAGGTAGAGGGGAAATTTTTGTCCAGGACATAACTTTATAACACAAGAATTCTTAAAAATATCATTATTGTTGTTATTATTTATTATTCAGCTGATGAAACCCGTTCATGTGGAACAAGCCCACAGGGGCCATTGACTTGAAATCTGAAGCTTCCAAAGAATATTAAGGTGTTCCTTAGCAAGCAGTAAGAGGAAGTGAAGGGAAATACAGAGAAGAGATCTCACTTATCAAAAAAGAAAACAAAAAATAAATTTAATAAATATACAAATAGATACAAAAGTATTAAAATGCAATAAGAATATTATTAAGGTAGTAATGTATTCTCCACCAAGGTTATTTTGGACGAGGCTGTTTGGAATAACCCTGAAATTAGGTCACTTGGACAAGATCAAAGGGTTAGGGTCAGAGATTGTGTCATGATTTTTTCCAAGGTCATTTAAACGAGGTCGAGGTCACAGGGAGAGGATTAACAGAAGTCTTGGCCAGGCTATGAATTACAGAGGCTTAAAATTGCCCGAAAGGATTCTTAGGACAAAAGGCTGTTCTGTGGATTTTGCAGAAGAACATTGGAGAAGGTAAAGGTTAAGGTTACTTATCCATAGTAGATGTTTCTTTCCTGGACATTATTTTGACCTGCCATTTTATAGGAGCTTATTCTTGACACCAGTATTTCATATGATTACAAATTGGGCCTTAATTGTTTACCAAGGTCATTTGATTTAAGATTTAAGGTCATCAAGCCACAAAAAGAGTACCTTCCACGCCTGTGTCAGCTGTTATCGTTCAGCAATCACAAATATCAAGGCAAAATGGGAGACAGTCATATCTTATGCGTAAGTTCTCAGGAGGGACAATACTATGCAGTTTTCTTCAGAATACTAACATCAGTGGATCTTTTATTGAAAACAGAGGTCTTAAGCAAAATAACTCCATTTCAGTATCCTCCTTGCCCTGAATTGAACCCTGGTCTTTGCTTAAATACTTCTAAAAAGAAGCTAAAATCTATTTTTCATCCTTCCTCTCAAACATAACCCAGCAGAGATGATGCAGAGCGCACTTACGTCATCCAATCTGGACAATACGTCATTCAGACCACATTTCGCTTGTCTAATGAGGTCCCTGTTTATTCAACAGTGTCATATCACTCCCCTCCACAGATGAGCGCCCTCTACTTCCTGATTACGATTGCTCTCAGTGTGACTGGTTTCCATATTGATCGAGAGATACGGGACAAAAGAGCAGAGCAGGAAGACTTCTGTTATACCTCAGCCTTGGTATCATTGTTCAACGCCAAACAGCATCTTCCTTCTCTGCTTTGTCCTGTAGCTCGTGGATGATCTGTGTGGAAACATTTGGTGGAGGAGATGGGTTAGGGACACCTGGTAAAGGCGCGTTAGAAACAGTGACCCCGACTGGGGATTAAGCTGAGAAGAAGAAGAAGTTATAATCTAGATTCACAGTATTGCTTCTATTTCAACTGGGGAGGTGCCGAAACTCCTTCCTTTACAGTGGGTAATTTTAGTACCGATGTCTTAAAAGCATTATATCTGCCAAGGACCATAACAGATAATAAGAGACCAGGGAGTTCTAGAATTTTAAGTGGTTTCTGTGTCCTTTTTTCCCGACTCAGGATGCTTAGAAGTTGGTAGAGTTTCTCATCCCCGTTCCCTTTCTTGAACGAAGAGTGTTCGTTGGTATGTCATAAATGGTTTTCATCATCTGTAAGACCAGCTAAGTGGTACACGTGTACTACTTTTAATGGCTATAATCTTTATTATCCTTTTTTTATTTGCCCCATCTTCTGTCGTGTGATCTCGGATTAGTGCTCCTACATATTGCTATATATTGTTACTGCTTTCTTTCTTTAAATCTTCAGGTGGAAACCCTTTCAGACAAAGTCAACAGACTATAATAAACTCAAGAGGGCTCCAATGGAAAATCAGCCCGTACGGAGAGACAAGGTATAGGTAAAGATGATATATATATGAGTATGAGGGAACAGGAAATAAAACCGATGCATCTAAATTCAGGAGACATAAGCAGAGAGCAGGAATGAGTTTGCACTAGGCGAACTATTCCACATTTTAGTTGTAGCCAGGGTAAACCTCTAGCAAAATCTTGCTCGTTTTTGTTTTCCAGTTAAAAACACGGACTGTTTTTCTTGCCAGCATCTACTACCTCCGTACACCTTTTTTTTCATTACCACTTGCGATGTCTGCTTCTTATCAGCGCTCTTTCGGAACTGTCTTGAGTTTGCCCTTAGAATTGTCATCTCCCTTTTGCTATTCATTTGCTGGATAGAGGACTTGGGGGTCACATTTCTTGAAATTTTGCCGTGGCTTTTACCCTTTTTTGGGATCACATTTCTTGATTTTCTGCCGTGGCTTTTACCCTTTTCTTGGGGTCACATTTCTTGAAATTCTGCCTTGGCTGTTACCCTTTTTTGGGGTCACATTTCTTGAAATTCCGCCTTGGCTTTCACCCTTTTTTGGGGTCACATTTCTTGAAATTCTGCCTTGGCTTTTACCCTTTTTTTGGGGTCACATTTCTTGAAATTCTGCCTTGGCTTTTACCCATTTTTTGGGGTCACATTTCTTGGGATTTTGCCATGGCTTTTACCCTTTCTTGGGGTCACATTTCTTGAAATTCTGCCTTGGCTTTTACCCTTTTTTGGGGTCACATTTCTTGAAATTTTGCCTTGGCTTGTACCCTTTTTTTGGGGGTCACATTTCTTGAAATTCTGCCTTGGCTTTTTCCCTTTTTTTGGGGTCACATTTCTTGAAATTCTGCCTTGGCTTTTACCCTTTTTGGGGGGGCACATTTCTTGAAATTCTGCCGTGGCTTTTACCCTTTTTTGGGGGTCACATTTCTTGAAATTTTGCCGTGGCTTTTACCCTTCTTTTCATGACCTCAGTCCTCTCAATCTTAGGTCGAAAGGTGAGAGGTTGCAGTGACGTGCAAGAAGAGGCTGTTGGTACAGGACTTCTGTCTCAAGGCAACATGAGCCAGTGTCACAACACAAGCGATGAAGCAGAAGGTCTAGATATGACTCATGACTGTTTGTGAAAACCAGATCCTGAATATTTATCCCCCACCTCGAGCGTAGGTCTTGTCTAGGAGGATTTTTTTTTCTTTTTATGCAATACGTGTTTGTTTCTCTCACTTCACCTTAGGTATGAGGGACACAGACAGACAAGGGAAATATACACGTACAGTACCCTTTGACAAACAGACAGATAGACAGACAAGGGAAATATACACGTACAGTACCCCCCTTGACAGACAGACAGACAGGCAGACAGGGGAAATATGTATGTACAATACCCCTTGACAGACAGATAGACAAGAGAAATATGCACGTACAGTGCCCTTTGACAGACATACAGGAGAAATATACAGGTACAGTACCCCTTGAGAGCATACCTTCGTAGCAACCAGGTGTCCTCAAGTACTGTAAACCTATTTCAGTTGTAGAGGCTTTCAGAAGAATTCCGTTTGTTAGGAGAGCATAAATTCTTCACAGTAACAAATTCTGGTAAGCAGTCCTCTGTGGTAAACTTTCATGACTCGCTATTCGCTCGACGTTTGCAAGAAGTATTATTATATTAGAGGAAGAAAATGATTTTGAAAGCTTTCAGTTTTTATGCATATCTTACATACAAACCTTTTCATTTTACTGCGGTGTTGTGTAAAAGGTGATCAAAGAAAGAAGCGGTCAAAAAGCGGAGAAAAGAGTGAAGGTAAATCAAAAGTGTGAAAATTCATAGATTCTAAAATCTCAACTATCCAGCCATTGGAGGTTCTTGATATTTTGCACCAATGTTGTTTTGTCGACAAATTATTATTATTATTATTATTATTATTATTATTATTATTATTATTATTATTATATAAAGGTCTTTTCAATTCTTCTTACTATTCCCCTGTCTTCAAGGGTGATATCTGCTAAGAGGTAGCCAGTGTACATAATCTGCTCCGCGTAGGGGGAGTTCCTCGTTGGGCGAGCAGGTTCCGTTCTCAGCTAGCACTCTGCTGGCCGCGAGTTCGAATCCCCGACCGGCCAATGAAGAATAAGAGGAATTTATTTCTGGTGATAGAAATTCATTTCTCGCTATAATGTGGCTCGGGTTCCACAATAAGCTGTAGGTTCCGTTGCTAGGTAACCAATTGGTTCTTAGCCACTTAAAATAAATCTAATCCTTAGGGCCAGCCCTCTCTAGGAGAGCTGTTAATCAGCTCCTCAGTGGTCTGGTTAAACTAAGATATACTTAAATTTTTTTTTCCGCGTAGGGAGGTAGTGCCGTCAGTTCACCTCATGCGGCGTACTGTAGGTATTACCCAGGGTTCTTTGCAGCGTCCCCTCGGCCCCTACCTGCAACCCCCTTTCATTCCTTTTAGTGTACCTCCGTTCATTTTCTCTTCCATTCTACTTTCCCTCCTCTCATGGCGCAACTGCTTTGAGGTTTTCCTCCCGTTACATCTTTCAAAACTTTCTACTGGCTGTTTCCCTTCATGCGCTGAATGACCTCATAGGTGCCAGCGCTTGACCTTTGGCCTAAATTCTATATTCTATTCTACATAATCTGCTCTTAGCAGAGATCAGCCTAGGAGAAAGGAGAACAGGAAGAATTGTGAAGGACTTGTATAAAATCAACTCCACTGATGCTGCCATCCTATTTAACAGAACATATTATTATTATTATTATTATTATTATTATTATTATTATTATTATTATGGAACAAGCCCACAGACGCCATTGTCTTAAAATTCAAGCTTCCAAAGAATGTGGTTTTCATTAGAAAGAAGCAGCACTTTTAAAAACTGAAAACTGAACCATACCCATTTCAGAAATCACGTCTCTCACTCCTTTCTGTAAGTAGAAATAACCAAAACGCAATAATGGTAAACATAGAATAAAGAGATTTCAAGAGTTCAGACACCCAGAGCAACCGTAGTGATACCTCAGATAGGTAGACAGTAAAGTCTAACTATTGATTGACAAACTTTCTTCACGTTCCAAATAATGTTGTTATTGATGAAATTACTGTGTTCACAGAAAGGAGCCCAGTGAGGGAGTAGTGCCGACAATGCACCTCACGCGAATCCTTCGGCCCCTAGCTGCAACCCCTTTCATTTCTATGACTGTACCATCGTTCATATTCTCTTTCTTCCACCTTATTCTCCACCCTCTCCTAACAATTGCTTTACTCTCAATTTCCCTTCCAACGCTGAGTGACCTCATAGGTCGTAGCGCTTGGCCTTTGACCCAAATATTATATTCCAATGCATTGCATTGCATTACATTCACAAGAAGTGGGTGGGAGTGCTTCCGTGTTTGAGCCACGCATCACGACCTTGTAGAGAACTTTGGTATTCAGGCGAGAACTGTATTCATAGGAAGTCAGTGACAATACTGTTGTATGCAAGATGGTTTCGATGCTGAAATAAAAAGCGTGCCTCGGCGAGGATGTCGTGCAGCTGGAACCTGCTCACAAGTTCAAGCGAAGATGCAGGTCATTGCTGCCCTTAAAAATGCTCTACTTGTGTTTTACTTACCTTTTTTATCGGTGTATTTATTCATTTGTTAAACTGTTTTTTTCTCTTTTAATAACTGATCTCTACTTTCTGTTAGTTCTTTCGAATGAACACCACAACATTCTTTGGATGCTCGAATTTCAAGGCAATGGCCCCCTGCGGTGGGCTTGTTCCGTAGGAATAGGGTTCTTCACCTTCTGAATAATAATAATAATTCAACCATCTGATTACAGGAAGAGAGAGAGGAGGGGCAGTAAACATCGCGAATAATGTTATTAATGTGAATAATAGTATAATTTTAGTCTAATTCTAATGGATGGCTGACATGAAAGGTGTTAGTATTGTTGGTACAATTCATGATGCGTTGCTCGAGCTTAAAT
Organism: Macrobrachium rosenbergii; assembly: GCF_040412425.1. Lineage (NCBI taxonomy): Eukaryota > Metazoa > Arthropoda > Malacostraca > Decapoda > Palaemonidae > Macrobrachium > Macrobrachium rosenbergii. Next base: position 34,569,192 of record NC_089785.1, read on the forward strand.
GTGATTGCGTGCCACTTCTGTGTGTGTGTGTGTGTGTGTGTGTGTTTTGTGTTTTGTGTTTTTTCCTTTTATGTTTATTTATTTTAAATGTCTGTTTTTTGATTGATTTATTTACTCTACGTTCACATTGGTTCTTTATGTTGCTTGTCATGTAGGGGAATTATAAACAGCCTCTCTCTCCGTAGGGGGTTAGTGCTGTCAGTGCACCTCACGCGGCGCGCTGTAGGCATTACTTAAGGTTCTTTGCAGCGTCCCTTCGGCCCATAGCTGCAACCCCTTTCATTTGAACCTCCGTTCATATTCTCTTGCTTTCCACACTCTCCTCACAATTGTATCATAGCTGCTGTTACAGCTTTGTAACCTTTTACTCTCAACATTCCGTTCAGTGCTGAATGACCTCATAGGTCCCAGAGCTTGGCCTTTGGCCTAAATTCTATACTCTATCTGTCTAAACAGCCTCTCATAAGACCCAGATTTTGGAAGGAGATGGGTTGATTGCGAATCGATGAGAGAGAGAGAGAGAGAGAGAGAGAGAGAGAGAGAGAGAGAGAGAGAGAGAGAGAGGTAAGCTTTTAATAGTCTGTCGAAACCCGAAATAATTGCACAGTGCTTCCTGCGTGTTCTCTCTCTCTCTCTCTCTCTCTCTCTCTCTCTCTCTCTCTCTCTCTTGGGAAAATGTTCATATTTCATGATGGCTCCGTAAGTAAGGAATGCTTTTAGTCTATTTATCTATCTTATCTTGCGACGCCAGTTAATTATCGATCAATCATTCAATAATTTTATATCTAACCATCTATGCCTTGGCTCTTATCAAATTACAATAATAATAATAATAATATTAATAATAATAATAATAATAATAATAATAATAATAATAATAATATTATATTATTATTATTATTATTATTATTATTATTATTATTATTATGAAATTTAGGTATTGCATCCAGTATCACATAGCAATTTGTAATCTGTTAAAAACCCACCATTTGTCATATTTGTAAAATAATATTTATTCTTTAGTTGGGAATTACCAGAAAGTCAATTAGGTATATTTATCTGGTTAGTATTATTGCTGTTGCTCAAGTCACTGTCCCTGTTTATTGATCTGATTATTTTTGTTTGTTTCAGGTAATCGGGAGTAGACCCTGTCGTCCCCGGCTTGCTGGGTGGATGCGCTTTCTCCTGAGGTTTGTTGTTTTGCCCCCCCTCTCTCTCTCTCTCTCTCTCTCTCTCTCTCTCTCTCTCTCTCTCTCTCTCTCTCTCTCTCTATTCGTACTCACACACACGCATATATATACAGTATATACATATATATATATATATATATATATATATATATATATATATATATATATATATATATATATTACATGCATACGTAGTTTTATATATATATATATATATATATATATATATATATATATATATAAAACATGCATACAGTAGTTTTATATATAAATATATATATATATATATTTAAAGATTCGTACACAAAAAAATGATTCATTTCCCATTCCATATGAAATTTTTTTCGATAGAAAACATTTGAAGGGAAATGTTTGGGAAAAGAGAAGTTTTCAGTTCATAGTGAGTGTCACTTGTAGGTTTTACATATTTCAGCAGCAAAAGAATAATAAGAATGGATCTTACTGAGTCCAAATCTTTGAGTTAAAAGATAATTTTGGATGTTTCCTATATTTTTTTCGACGTACTTCAACTCCTTTTTTTGCTCAGTTTGGAACCAGTGTATCGTATCTTACTTTAGAAAAACAAATGGTCTCCAGTTTCAGTTGAACCCCGGAGGCGGTGCTGGTGCCGTCAGTGCACCTCACGGGTGCACTGTAGGCATGACTTAATGTTCTTTGCAGCGCCCCTTCTGCCCTTAGCTGAACCCCTTTCAGTCCTTTTGCTGTACCTCCGTTTATAGTCTCTTTCTTCCTCAACCCTCTCCTAACAGTTGATTCATAGTGATCTGCTTGGAGGTTTCCTCCTGTTACGCCTTTCAAACCTTTTTACTCCCAGTTTCCCTTTCAACGCTGAATGACCTCATAGGTCCCACCGCTTGGCCTGTGGCCTGAGTTCCATGTTCCTATTCCCCAGTTTTAGTTTAAGTTTTGGTTACTTGACTGTCGAAAAACTTTCTCCGAAAGGAGGTTCTTCAGCATTCGAATCTGCCAGTGATAGTAGTGAGCCTCATGCTTTTGCTCGTCTTCTCTCAAGATCATCATCAGAGTATTATTATTATTATTATTATTATTATTATTATTATTATTATTATTATTATTATTATTATTATTTGTCTATCACAGTCATTCTTTTCGACTGGGTGGTTTTTATAGTGTGGGGTTCCGGGTTGCATCCTGCCTCGTTAGGAGTCCATCACTTTTCTCACTATGCGCGCTGTTTCTAGTAGCACACTTTTCTGCATGAGTCCTGGAGTTACTTCGGCATCTGGTTTTTCCAGATTCCTTTTCGGGGATCTTGGGATCGTGCCTAGTGTTCCTATGATTGAGGGTATATTTCGATTTTCAGGTCTTGATACTTATAAATTTATTCTCTTTCTTTCTATCTACTCTGGCGTCCCATGGTATTGCGACATCAATGAGTGATACTTTCTTGTTGATTTTGTCAGTCAACGTCACGTCTGGTCTATTGGCACGTATCACCTTATCTGTTCTGATACCATAGTCCCAGAGGATCTTTGCCTGATCGTTTTCAATCACTCCCTCCGGTTGGTGTTCGCACCACTTATTACTGCAAGCTAGCTGGTGTTTCTTGTACAGGCTCCAGTGGAGGATTTTTACTACTGAATCATGCATTATTATTATTATTATTATTATTATTATTATTATTATTATTATTATTATTATTATTATTATTGTGTAATAAAAATCCACAATTATATAGTAAATATATTACTATGTAAAATATGTAAAATAAACCAAAGACTTTCGAACACTTGAACGGTGTTCCTCATCAGTGCTAATAGTAATATATTTACTATATAATTGTGGATTTTTATTACACATTGTTTTTCACGAAATTGTGAATATATTATTATTATTATTATTATTATTATTATTATTATTATTATTATTATTATTATTATTATTATTATTATTATTACAATAGTTTCACCAGATCACTGAGCTGATTATCAGCTCTCACAGGGCTGGCCCGAAGGATTTGTTTTTATTTATAATGTTTTTTCATATTTTGTCCATTAGTTTACAATTTAAAAAAAAAGTTGTAACTGGATCATTTGCAAATGTTGAAGTTTCTGACAAAATTTCACTGATTGATTCATTTCCCAAACTTGATAGCCGCTGCTGCTTATACTTTGGACATTCACCCTAGTGTTTGATTGTTATCATTGCTTGACACTCAGAGCATTCAGGAGCAGGAAATCTAGTGTCAGACAGAAGTTACTCTATAGGAACATAAGGGAGATGAAAATGCTAGAATTATTTGATAGTGTTATGTTGAAATTATTTCCTCCTTGTAGAGGCTCAGACGTAGGAAATCTGATAAATGAATTAACTCTCTGCACATGTTCCGTGAAGACTATTCCTTTATTCCAATGCAAAGAATGCTTTGTACCTCGTGGCATAATATGCAATGTATTCCGACTCCTCTTCTTCTTTCGACCTTAATAATCCCACTACATAGCAGGGAGGGTCGGCCGCTCGTGACACCTTTCTCCATCTATTTCTATTCCTTGTATCTGCTTCCCCTAGTCCCCCCTCACTCATATCTCTCCTCACCACATCCATCCATCTGATCCGCTGACGCCCCACACTCCTCCTCCCCATCACTGGCGTGTTCTTAGCTCTCTTGATTGGTTCCACCTCCTCTCTTCTTGTTACATGGTCATAGTATCTTGAGGAGCTTCCCTAGCCTTCTCCTGTACTTTACATATACCACACATTTCTTCTTGTATCTTGACTCTCCCTCCTTTCCAGTAGTGATATTCAAGCAATCCATCACACCATCCTCATCTTGGTCCTTTCCAACAGTCCCTCCTCTTTCCTCTTAAGTACCCAAGTTTCTGCCCCTACAATAGTACGGGCCTGATAACTTACTGAAACAACTCCAGTTACTTCTCTCCATTTTCCCCAAGCTTCTTTCGCTCTCTGTCTCTGTCTCCTGCTTTCTCAGTACCTCCCTCCTCTGTCATTATTGACGTACTACAAGTAATCGTCAGTTGTATTCTTTAATTTTGTGGGGAAAAATGTTCAACAAAATTACCACGACCTTGTTTTTCTCAAATAGATAGTTTATTCATGTTTTTCCCATGTTGCGAAATGCCACTCAGATGTCGCGGGTTCGCGTCTCCTGTATCATGATCAGTTACTGCTGCAGTGTGGGGTCTGCAATGGGAGGTTGAAACCACCATTCTTTGGAAGCTTGAATTTCAAAGTCAATGGCCCTGTGTGCTTGTTCCATGTGAAAAGGTTTCAACTACCGAAATAATAATAATAATAATAATAATAATAATAATAATAATAATAATAATAATAATAATAATAATAATAATGTGTTATCAGAGTACTGTGTTTTCTAATTCATATTTTTCCTGTATCTTTCGTAATTCTGTTTTTCATAGCAATCTTTCTCCAGTATTCAGTTGTCTGCAGCTTTTTGTTGTATATGTGCTGATTTCTCCTTCAACATCTTGTTGTTTGCACATTAATCTCTGCTGTCGATTTTTCTGTCTATCTTTGAAGAGCGACGGCCAAAGGGACTGGGAGCCTGATGCTCTTTACCAACCCAGGCCAGAAGGGAACAAGAAATAAAAAAGAAAGGTGTGGCTTGATCATGATGCCACAGCATTTGCAAGTCTTTCTTTGAATAGTCTATGCTGAGTGAGACTGTTTTCTCTGTAGCTGAGTCGAGCCTTTTTCTCTTTTTCGTTTTTAAACTCCTTAGAGTCACTGGATTCCTTTCCAGACTGTTGATAGGCTTTCTATAAATGACTTCTTTCACACGGAGTGGGCAATATCCTTTGGGTCCTTAAAATAACACAGCTGAAAGTCATGGACTTTGAACAATGGTGAATCATTAAGAAGGTAAAGCATGTGAACTGGTTTTGTCCTTGGGAAAAATGATTAAGGTAAAATCACATGGGAATTGGGGCAAATTCGTTTTGGTAACTTTGTATTATTATTATTATTATTATTATTATTATTATTATTATTATTATTATTATTATTATTATTATTATTATTATTATTATTATTATTATTATTATTATTATTCAGTAGATGAAACCTATTCATATGGAATAAGGCCACAGAGGCCATTGACTTAAAATTCAAGGTTCCAAAGAATATGGTGTTCATTTGGAAGAATTCAGAGGAAGTAAAGTGAAATACAGAAAGAAGACTCCCTCTTATTAAAAAAAGATAAATTAATAAATAGATAATTAGATAAAAATGCATTAAAATGCAAGAAGAATAGTATTAGGGTAGTAATTCATTGAATCTTCGCTTGAATTTCTAAAGTTCCAATTGCGCGACATCCTCAGTAGGAAGGCTGTTCCACAGTTCAACGGTTTGAGGAGGAACAAAGGACCTCTGGAACTGAGAAGTTCGACAGCGAGGCACATTTACTGCATATTGGTGCTGCTGCTGTTCAGCGAATCTGGTTGCTCTCTCTCGGCAGGAAAAGGGATCAGGGATCAATTGTGAATGTGAAAGATCTCTGTTGAAATGCCACTTATGCCATGAAGAGTTTGGGATAGCATTTACCATCATGGACTCAATGATTTGGAGAGGCTAGTTGGAGAAGGTTTGTTGTGTCTGTTGAGCCACCGAATACGTTTGCAAATTTCTTAGAAATCAAGTTGCCTCCTTGCACACATTTTTAACTAAGCTAAATGATTTTGCCATAATTCAGTAGTGGGAATGCTACATAGATTTGTGGTAGTTGTTCAGCAACCTGAGGTGACAGTGAGATGGGATTTATGAGCTCCTATCTGCTAACATTAGGCCTTTCTTTCCTTCATTCATTTACCTTCTGCACTTCTTTCTCACCATAGTGAATTTTACCCATGTCAGGCAATTCCTTCTTTCTTTTCTATTCTCTTAGTTACATCATTAGCTTGTGTTCTGCTCTGTTTCCCCATTTGTTCATACTTTGCTTCCTTCTGTTCTCTTTTTCTTGAATAGTCTGCTTTCTGGGTTTCAGTTTTTCTTGATATTCTGCTTTCTAAGTGTCTGTGCTCCTTCACACACACTACTACCCTGTTAGTGCTCTATTTCCAGTTGTTCTCCATTTGCTCACACATTGCTTCCTGCAGACTCCTTCATTTCGTGTTGCACCAACTGTTGCAGGGTACAAAGGATTTAAAAATTTACTCATACAGTTTTATCAGTGCAGAAAATAACTAAATTGTGCTGATGAAAGTAAGTATTTGCACAAATGTCTTGAGAATGCAAGACAGGTATGGTATATAAAGACGGCACATCAGTACTCTTGAGTGACGAGCTGTGTTAACCGGGGCTTTGTGTTGTGGTCGAGGGTTGGTGTGCAATTAACTATACTTGGCTGCTTTGTAGCGTCCCTTCGTCCCCTAGCTGCAACCCCTTTAATTCATTTGGCTGTACCTCCGTTCATAATTTATTTCTTCTTACTTTCCACTCTCTCGTAACAATTGATTCACAGTGCAACTGCGAGGTTTTCCTCATGTTACACCTTTCAAACCTCTTCACCGTCAATTTCAGTTTCAGCGCTGAATGACCTCATAGGTCGCAGCGCTTGGTCTTTGGCCTAAATTCTGTATTCTATCTTGGATGCTTTGAAAGTACTTAAACTCTGACAACACTGGAAGTACATCCACTAAGCAATGGAATCTCTCTACTTCAAAATTTTGTTTAATCTGGTGCGCCATCAGAATGTTTCATCACGCTTGGAAAATCTTACAGTATCACAGGTTATTAAGGCTTCTATGGCATTTGGTTGCAGGTTACCATAAGTTACTTATACTGCAGCTAGTTAGAGTAAGCGAGGTCTTAATATTACATTACAGTGCCATGCATCATTACTTTAACCCTGCCAGGAGTACCTCTTGCAGTGGTTCTTGTGTAATGCGCTGTAGATAAACTAGAGGTGCTGTGTAGTGTCCCGTCAGCCTCAGCTGTTCAGCTTTTGGCTTTTTTTTTTTTTACACATCCTCAGTTCCCTTTGGTCTCTTCCTACCTAACTGTTCAACTTCTTTAACTTTACATTGTTTAAATTTCCTCCTGAACATGAGGACAAAATGTAGCTGTTCCAGTTTCCCCCTGCACATGAGGACAACCTGCAGATGTAGTCTGTCCTCGTGTTCAGAAGGAAATTGGAACAGCTACTGTTTGTCCTTGTGTTCAGGAGGAAATTAGAACAGCTATTGTTTGTCCTCATGTTCAGGAGGAAATCGGAACAGCTACAGTTTGTCCTCATGTTCAGGAAGAAATTGAAACTGCTGCAGTTTGTCCTCATGTTCAGGAGGACATTGAAACAGCTACAGTTTGTCCTCATGTTCAGGAGGAAATTGAAACAGCTACAGTTTGTCTTCATGTTCAGGAGGAAATTGAAATAGCTACAGTTTGTCCTCATGTTCAGGAGGAAATTGAAACAGCTACAGTTTGTCCTGATGTTCAGCAGGAAATTGAAACAGCTACAGTTTGTCCTCATGTTCAGCAGGAAATTGAAACAGCTACAGTTTGTCCTCATATTCAGTGGGAAATCGGAACAGCTATAGTTTGTCCTCATGTTCAGGAGGAAATTAAAACAGCTACAGTTTGTCTTCATGTTCAGGAGGAAATTGAAACAGCTACAGTTTGTCCTCATTTTCAGGAGGAAATTGGAACAATTACAGTTTGTCCTCATGTTCAGGAGGAAATTGAAACAGCTACAGTTTGTCCTCATTTGTCCTCATGTTCAAGAGGAAATTGGAACAACTACTGTTTGTCCTCATTTGTCCTCATGTTCAGGAGGAAATTGAAACAGCTACAGTTTGTCCTCATTTTCAGGAGGAAATTGGAACAATTACAGTTTGTCCTCATGTTCAGGAGGAAATTGAAAAAACAGCTCATGTTCAGGAGGAAATTGGAACAGTTTGTCCTCATTTGTCCTCATGTTCAAGAGGAAATTGGAAACGGTCTACCGTTTGTCCTCATTTGTCCTCATGTTCAGGAGGAAATTGAAACAGCTACCTTTTGTCCTCATTTGTCATGTTCAGGAGGAAATTGAAACAGCTACCGTTTGTCCTCATTTGCCCTCATGTTCAGGAGGAAATTGGAACAGCTACCGTTTGTCCTCATGTTTAGGAGGAAATTGAAACAGCTACAGTTTGTCCTCATGTTCAGGAGGAAATTGAAATAGCTACAGTTTGTCCTGATGTTCAGGAAGAAATTGAAACTGTTACAGTTTGTCCTGATGTTCAGGAAGAAATTGAAACAGCTACAGTTTGTCCTGATGTTCAGGAAGAAATTGAAACAGCTACAGTTTGTCCTGATGTTCAGGAGGAAATTGAAACAGCTACAGTTTGTCCTCATGTTCAGGAAGACATTGAAACTGCTACAGTTTGTCCTGATGTTCAGGAGGAAATTGAAACAGCTACAGTTTGTCCTCATGTTCAGGAGGAAATTGAAACAGTTTGTCCTCATGTTCAGTTTGTCCTCATGTTCAGGAGGAAATTGAAACAGCTACAGTTTGTCCTCATGTTCAGGAGGAAATTGAAACAGCTACAGTTTGTCCTCATGTTCAGGAGGAAATTGAAACAGCTACAGTTTGTCCTCATGTTCAGGAGGAAATTGAGTTCCAATTTCCTCCTGAACACGAGGACAAACTGAAGCTGGTTGCAGAGCTTTGAGTGAAGGATAAATTAGGTTACACTGTATTCTAGCTACCTCCAAGTCACCCTTGGGCAAGGTGTACACCGTGTAAGCCTCCCTTGCCCAATAGATTATTTAGTCGAAGGCTGAAGGAGCTTCCCTTGAATGGGAAAGTGCAGTTGTGGGCAAGTTTTGGCAGACAGGAGACGGTTTCGCATCTGATCTTATCAGGGTCACATTAGGCCCCACTGTAGCTCTACTGATTTATCTTGTTGAAGGATGAGATTCCACGTAGTGGGGCTAGACAGCCCATGTCAGTTACTGGTTTCTTAAAGATCTTGCATAGGTATGCAAGTCAAAGGCTTGCTGTGGCGACCAGCGTTTACACACCCCATAAACATTACTGCTCGATGCAACCTTTCTGTCTTTCATTCAGTCAAGAACAAATCCATTGAGCAAGTCCTTTGTATAGGAATATGACCTTGTGGTGTCTTTCCACTTCTTGATAACGATCATTATTGGTATTCCTGTGTAAATGTATATTTTTATCGTTTGACATATGTCTATTTGTTATTCTTTATTTATTTTCCTTATACATATTGGCAGTCTCTGCTTTAGAGGTGTGCGAGTACTTTGAAAACAGATAATCATCTATGTCAAGCTCAGTGGGAATGTTTCCGCATTTTGGAATCGTTTATCTAGCTGCTAAATGATTATTTACTTCAGTGAATAATCATTTATAAATCAGTATTACCAGCCATTTCATTAGCCATCACCACATAGCACTGCATTGCCGTGGAAAAGGGAAAAATAAATTCTCCAGCAGCTAGCTGAGAGAGAGAGAGAGAGAGAGAGAGAGAGAGAGAGAGAGAGAGAGAGAGAGAGAGAGAGAGGGGGGAGGGGGCCATTGGTGAGGGGCGGCATTCAAAGAAATTTCAGCACATGGGACATCGCACGTGTCTGGCTTCCCCATTGATTTCATCTTTTGTTTTCGCATATTAAAAACGATGGAGAATTGAATTGGACCTGTATTTCTAAGATAATTTTTTTATGTAGTTATTTTTTATCTCTGTTAAGAAATTGACGTGTGTAAGCCCAAGTCATGATTTATGCTGTTGTAAAACCAATATAGAGGCCATGATTTTTATCATTTTTATCTCTGTTAAGAAATGAAAGTTTATAAATCAGATTCTTGGTTTTGTTGTAAAACCATTCAGATGTTGGGGAATAGACCTCTCATAAGTTCAGATGTTGGAGAATAAACTCCTCATAGGTTCAGATGTTGGAGATTAAAACTTTTCAAAGGTTCTATCCCTCAAAAGAAATAGATGTAAACTGCCTTTAATAATTAACTCATATTTTTCATTATTCCACTTCTTTGTCTCATCATTTTCCTTGCTGAGAAAATGACATTGCAGTCACATCACATTGACCTGATAAAGGACATGAGACACTGATGTGTATTTTTCCCAATAACTGTATTAATTGCATTATGGTACCTTTGACCTCAACCCAGGGTCATTTTTTCTAGTTCATGGTCACGTGGACTCGTGTTTTTCCTGATTGTTTTGCTAACATTTGTTTTGTCATTTTATATATTTAGTGTCAAGTGCTATCATAATAATATACACTTTGACATTGGCCCAGGTTCAATTGGTTACATCTGAGGTGACACAGAACACACAAAGTTGTTTCCAAAGGCATAACCTTGTAATATAAACAAAACAGGGAGGGGGGGGGCCACCCTAGAAAACTAAATAGTGCCCTGTTATGAATAAAAATAAGAGCTAATAGAGTCTAAATGTAGAATTCTCTTCAAAAAGATTCTTCTGTTGTGTATTTGCCTGTCTAGAATAAAAGACATGAACGAAGAGTGAAGGAATAACTTGGCGGAGGTATTTAGCGTCCATTAGGCCTCAACATTCTCACCTTTCTTGATCCTGTATAGTAATACTCGGTTCTTATTCAGTAGATCTCTCCCCTTTAATTGTCCGATATCATTTCTGTTTTCATTCCCTTGAGTTTAGAGCTGTAGAAATACTCGTCCATTTGTTTTGTAGATATTCAGGGTAGTGATTTATTTATGGTTATTGCGAAGCCTCCAAATAAGATTGTGTGTCCCATGTTAGGGAAACTTGGACAACAAAGTGTTTTATCAGTTTAAAGCGTAATTCCTGATTGACGACATTCCAGGTCAGTACATTACGTGACGAGACACTTGCTTTTATTTTAACCCCCTGTCTCACATTCCTTCCTAGGGGTGGGGGGACGACGCAGTGCACTGTAGTCATTACTGAAGGTTCTTTGCAGCGTCCTTTCGGCCCCTAGTTGCCACCCCTTTCATCCTTGTGACTGTACCTCCGTTCATATTCTCTTTCTTCCATCTAACTCTCAACCTCTCCTAACAGTTTTTAGTTTTCTGTAAAAGAAAACTGTTGTGCCGGCTTTGCCTGTCCGTCCGCACTTTTTCTGTCCGCCCTTAGATCTTAAGGGCTACTGAGGCTAGAGGGCTGCAAATTGGTATGTTGATCATCCACCCTCCAGTCATGAAACATAAAAATTACACCCCCTCTAGCCTCAATAGTGTTTATTTTATTTAAGGTTAAAGTTAGCTATAATCGTGCTTCTGGCAACGACATAGGATAGGCCACCACCGGGCCGTGGTTAAAGTTTCATGGGAGGCGGCTCTTACAGCATTATGCCGAGACCACCGAAAGATAGAGCTCTTTTCGGTGGCCTTGATTATACGCTGTACAAAAAACTCTGTTGCGCCGAAGAAGCTTCGGCGTATTTTTTACCTGTTTAAGGTTTTCCTCCTGTTACACCTTTCAAACCTTTTTACTCTCAATTTCCGTCGCAGCGCTGAATGACCTCAGAGGGCCCAGCGCTGGCCATTTGGTCTAAATTCTGTATTCTGTTCTGCTATCTCGCATTCACTCTCACTTTGTGGACATTGGACCACCTCTTATTTCATTCCCTCTTGGTCCTCCTCTCAGCCTTCCTCTAATAATTTCCAAAATATGCACCCATTCACCAGCTTATTATCCTCCAGTTTCTCCACGTGACCAAACCACTTTAAAAAGTCTGATTTATATTTTTGTTTCTTTTAGTACACGTTTGTCTTATCTCTACTTCCCTTTTCCTTACAACACTGATGACTGCAGACAGTTGTTCTCAACAGGGTCTAGTTTTGCTTGCGTACTTCTGACTGCAGCTGCTGTGCTACAGCAGACCAATAGAAAGTGTTGGAACATTAGAAAGTGTTATTAAATCAATGAAAAATATATTGAAAGGTGAGTTGTGGAAAGACTTTGGAAATTGGAAATAGTTACTGTCATTACTTTTGATAACTTGACTATCGCTTCTATTCTCTCTCTCTCTCTCTCTCTCTCTCTCTCTCTCTCTCTCTCTCTCTCTCTCTCTCTCTCTCTCCTGTTGTTAACTTTACTGTTGCTTCTACTCTCTCTCTCTCTCTCTCTGTCTCTCTCTCTCTCTCTCTCTCTCTCTCTCTCTCTCTCTCTCCCCCTCTCTCTCTCTCTCTCTCTCTCTCTCTCTACTTTTGTTAACTTTACTGTTGCTTTACTCTCTCTCTCTCCTTTTGTTAACTTTACTGTTGCTTCTATTCTCTCTCTCTCTCTCTCTCTCTCTCTCTCTCTCTCTCTCTCTACTTTTGTTAACTTTACTGTTGCTTCTATTCTCTCTCTCTCTCTCTCTCTCTCTCTCTCTCTCTCTCTCTACTTTTGTTAACTTTACTGTTGCTTCTATTCTCTCTCTCTCTCTCTCTCTCTCTCTCTCTCTCTCTACTTTGTTAACTTTACTGTTGCTTCTATTCTCTCTCTCTCTCTCTCTCTCTCTCTCTCTCTCTCTCTCTCTCTCTCCCTTTTGTTAACTTTACTGTTGCTTCTATTCTCTCTCTCTCTCTCTCTCTCTCTCTCTCTCTCTCTCTCTCTCTCTCTCTCTCTCTCTACTTTTGTTAACTTTACTGTTGCTTCTATTCTCTCTCTCTCTCTCTCTCTCTCTCTCTCTCTCTCTCTCTCTCTCTCTCTCTCTCTCTCTCCTCTCACCTTTTTTAACTTTACTGTTGCTTCTATTCTCTCTCTCTCTCTCTCTCTCTCTCTCTCTCTCTCTCTCTCTCTCTCTCTCTCTCTCTCTCACCTTTTGTTAACTTTACTGTTGCTTCTATTCTCTCTCTCTCTCTCTCTCTCTCTCTCTCTCTCTCTCTCTCTCTCTCTCTCTCTTTGTTAACTTCTAACTTTACTGTTCTCTTCTCTCTCTCTTCTCTCTCTCTCTCTCTCTCTCTCTCTCTCTCTCTCTCTCTCTCTCTCTCTCTCTCTCTCCTTTTGTTAACTTTACTGTTGCTTCTATTCTCTCTCTCTCTCTCTCTCTCTCTCTCTCTCTCTCTCTCTCTCTCTCTCTCTCTCTCTCTCTCTCTCTCTCTCCTTTTATTAACTTTACTGTTGCTTCTATTCTCTCTCTCTCTCTCTCTCTCTCTCTCTCTCTCTACTTTTGTTAACTTACTGTTGCTAACTATTCTCTCTCTCTCTCTCTCTCTCTCTCTCTCTCTCTCTCTCTCTCTCTCTCTACTTTTGTTAACTTTACTGTTGCTTTACTCTCTCTCTCTCTCTCTTTTGTTAACTTTACTGTTCTCTCTCTCTCTCTCTCTCTCTCTCTCTCTCTCTCTCTCTCTCTCTCTGTCTATTTTGTTAACTTTACTGTTGCTTCTATTCTCTCTCTCTCTCTCTCTCTCTCTCTCTCTCTCTCTCTCTCTGGCCTCGTTGCGCAGTGGTAAGGGTACTCACCTCACAAACTAAAGGACCTCTGCTCGATTCTCGAACCAACCGGACGAGGAGGAATGAACTGGAACATTCCTTCCTTAGATCGGGTGTGCCTCCGTTGACTTAACCAGTGAATTAGGCGCTTAGGTGTTGGGCAGCTGTTGCAGATAGCAGCCATCAAATAACACTAGTCATAAGGTTCATTGCTGCTTTTATTTGTACAATGTTTAAGCAGGAAGGCTCCGATGGGTTAATCCTCACCCCACTGCACTGGGGTGAAACCATTCCTAATGTACTCCCAGTAGCTGTGCGCTGTAGGCATTACTTTAGGTTCTTTGCAGCGTTCCTTCCTTCCTTCCTTCCTTCGGCCTCTAGCAGTAAACCCTTGCATTCCTTTTACTGTACCTCCTTTCATATTCTCTTTCTTCCTTCTGACTTTCCACCTTCTAACAACTGATTCATAGTGCAACTGCTTTGAGGTTTTCCTCCCGTTACACCTTTCACACCTTTTTACTCTCAATTTCCGTGTCAGCGCTGAATGACCTTATAGGTCCCAGCGCTTGGCCTTTGGCCGAAATTGTATATTTCATTCTATTCTGCAAACAGTTGCAGAAGGAGCTCAGTATTATATTTTGCCCTTAACTGCGGGAAAACAAAGCGATCTTTATCGAAGTAAATCGATCAGTGAAGTTTTGTCAGAAACTTCAACGTTTGTAAATAATCCAATTATAAAGTTTTCGAAAGAATTTTGATTTAATTGACAAAAAAATAACAAAAAGATATAAGTAAAAGAAATCCTTCGAGCCAGACCTGTGAGAGCTGATAATCAGCTCAGTGGTCTGGTAAAATTACTTTAACAATAACGGTTCATGGCGACACAAACTTGAAGACTTGAAGTCTAGTGAGAAATCGCGCAGTTTCACAGAGTGTCAAGTTCCGGAATTTGATGTCAGCTTCTCTGTTGACCAAATAAGGTCAACTCATATTGATAGGCTCATGTCGACAGTCATAGCGAGCTGTCATAAAAATAGTCTCCGTTTAATTAAGCAAAATATAGTAGACAGGAGTTGGTGTTGATAGTTCCTTAATGTTCTCAACTCCATTGTTTAAATAATGGTGAATCGACCAGTATTTTTGACTTGCATTATTGAATGTGGCCTCATCTTTCCTTCAAGTTAAATAGGCTTAAAGCCCTCTTAATTGATCAGTTAATAAACCAGGCTCTTTATATTAGAACGAAAAAATATGGAGATACTGAATGAATGGGGCCATCATCCTTCAGCAAGGTTAAATAGGCTTGAAACTCTCTTCGTTTATCAGTTAACAAACCAGGCTCTCATGGTACGCCACCTGAATATGAAGAGAGAAAATAAAATTACACTGGTGAGTCAGATGCTCGCAGGATGTCATAAACTTCTACCAGTATTATGTGACCTGTTCTATTCAATGATGCCCATCATCTTTCAGCCAAGTTAAGTAGCTTGAAACCCTCTTAAATTTATTAATAAACAAACCAAGTTCTTATGATATATATCGATTAATATGAAGATAGAAAATAAATAATGGAGTATCAAATGCTCTCAGAACTCATGAACTTCGACCAGTATTATATGACTTCATCTTTCAAGTTAAGTAGGCTGACACCCTGGTAATAAAATTTTGTCGATTCTATTCTGCTACCCATCCGTTGAGTGATCTCAACACAGCGCGCAAGCGCGCAGTTCAAACACGATCAGACAGACACACAACCAGTTCCAAAGTCAGGACTGACGTCATGACTGCAGTAACCAATTTGAATATGACAGAATTCGTTTTTTTTTGGGGGGCGGGGAGACGAGGAACTCGGCGAGGTAATCCTCGCCCCGGATGAGAGGACCATTTGATGTTGTTTGCAGTCGGGACCCAAAATACCATTTTTTGATTCTCCATTATTTATTTTCTATCTTCATGTTTATTCGATATATCGCAAGAGCTTGGTTTGTTGATTGATAAAGTAAGGGAGTTTTAAGCTACTTGGATGAAAGGTGACGGTCACACTAAATAAAACAAGTCATATAATACTGGCAGAAGTACATGAAAGTGTGCGAACACTTGATTCACCAGTGTATATTTATTTTGCATCTTCGTATTTATTTGGTAGAATATAAAGAGCCTGGTTTGTTAACTGATAACCTAAGAGGGTTTTAAGCCTATTCAACTTAAATGAAAGATGATGGCTACACTCAGTAAGTAAGTTATGAAATGCTGGTCGATTCCCCAATATCTATTTTGTATCTTCCTCATTATTTGGTGCAACATAAAGAGCCTGGTTTGTTAACTGATAAAATAAGAGGGTTTTATGCTCCTTCACTTGGTTGAAAGATACTGTCCACATTCAGTGAAACAGGTTGCATGATGCTGGTCGAAGCTCATGAGATGCTGAAAGAATATGATTTACCTGTTTATATTTATTTTCTGTTTATACTTATTTGGCATACCAAATAAATTAAGAGGGGTTTCATCTATATAACTATGTTGAAAGATGGTGATCACATTCAGTAAGACAGGTCATACAATACAGGTCCAAGTCCAGGAAACTCTGGAGGCAAATTTCCCACCGATCCCTTTAGGGGGCTTTGTACCCCCCAAGAGCAATGACAGTGGACTCTTTCGCGCTCCATTATATTGTTGGGAGCGTAAACCCTTTGCCCCAGGGAGCCAAATGTCAATATCAAAAGGATGGAGGTGAATTTCAGTTACTGTTTCGTTTGAGTTTTTCTCCCTTTTTTTTCAATATACCGATTGTTTTTGTGTGCCAAGGTTGGCGCTCATTTGTTTCTGTTTGTTTGCCTTATATCGCTTTGTCTGGCTTTGTTTTCTTATTTACACAATATCGCCCTATATATATATATATATATATATATATATATATATATATATATATATATATATATATATATGATGACTATAAAATATTTTCTGTAAATTAGAATTCTGTCATTTGGGGGAAACAGTTGTTTCCGTAATATAACACTGTAAAATCTACCCACTTTGGCGTTTTTATGAGCAACCTTTATTTCTTTTTATATATATATATATATATATATATATATATATATATATATATATATATATATATATATATATATATATATATATTTCTAGCTCACCACAGGACCGAACCCCGGTCTTTCTCATGTGAGTATTTACGTACCTAAGATTTTTTCCTGGGCAGGCGACAAAGCCCTAATACCAGCGAATTTGACCCAACTCCCCGCCCCATGAGCACTCGAATTGCTAACACTTCATTCGACTTACCCCTTTCAATGTGAGATACGATGGAAGTGAACACATGGGAACGCGTTTCACAGAAATCAATTTCTGACTCACCACGGGACCGAACTCCTTTTATGACACTTGTGCCCGAATTGCTAATGCGCCCTGGACTCTCACTCGAAAGACCCGGGTTCGGTCCTGTGGCCAGTTAGAAATTTGTTTCTGTGAAACATGTTCCCATGGCTTCTATTTATATATATATATATATATATATATATATATATATATATATATATATATATATATATATATATACATATATGTATATTAATTCAGAGGAACGAGAATTCATAAACACCTCTAAAGATTTGATGTAAACTGGACGACATTATTGCTGGTGCCACCCTTTCCAAGGACAATAAAGCTCATGATAAAATATTTTACAAACGGAACAAATTGCCTATACAGAACGCTCAAAACCAGATCGTCAAGCCCCTTACTTACACTGTGCCACTCACCTTCTATCTTACATGAACTGTCGCTTCAACGCCTCTTCCGCACCATGTAACTAGTAAGTACCCTATCTTCGCCTTTGCTCTCACCTTTCTCCCACAACTTCCACATTAGTTGATTATTCATTGTTGATTTTTGTCATGGCGAGAGACCCATTTTCATTATTGATATTTATATAATACCAATGCAGGAAGTCATTCAATTAAAGCGAATGTCGTGTGTTTGAAAACATTTTGCGGAACTTGACTTGATATTTTCGTAATGGGTGTTTTGTTTCCTACAGATTATAAAAAAGGAAGCCATTTCCACTCCTTGGGGAACACACTTGATCTGATCTGGTAGGAAATTGGATATCAGCAAAATTGTCTGTGTAGAGTTGCTCCTGTTGCCTCACTCCAACGACCTCTATCTTGTAGGGGGTTAGTGCCGTCAGTGCACCTCGCGCGGTGCACCATAGGCGTTACTTAAGGTTCTTTGCAGCATCCCTTCGGCCCCTAGTTGCAAACACTTTCACTCCTTTTACTCTACCTGTTCATATTCTCTTTCATCTCACTTTCCACGCTCTCCGAGCACTTGTTTCATACTATCAATTTCCCTTGCAGCGCTGAATGGCATCCTATGTCCCAGCGCTTGGCCTTTGGCCAAAATTCTATATTCCATATTCCATATTCCAACAAGATCAAGGCCGATTGTTGAAGAGGGCAGAGAAGTAAAGGAAGGTGATTTCTGGAATCTTGGAATGAGAAAAATGGTAAGGAACCGACCGGATCCGTGTGGGATAACACAAAAGATAGGATAAAGGACAAAATTTATCAGCTACAACACGAAAGAACAATCTGAGTGGAAACTTTGGGGGTATGCACAGTAATGACAAATTACTACCCAAATTCCAGAGGGGAAAAGGTCTAGTAATACATATATTACATACATACTCACACACACATACACCCATATATATATATATATATATATATATATATATATATATATATATATATATATATATATATATATATATATATATATATATATATATATATATTATACTGTAGATATATATACACATATATATACACACACACACATACACGTATATATGTTACAGTAAGATTGTGAAACCATGGATTTCACGAAATCCCTGAAGTTTTCAGGGAATTCGTGAAATCACTAATTCACTTAGGAACATTTGATCGCCGAGGGGCTAGCACTAAACTCAGCGAAACTGTGATTCATCTACACTGTTTCACTGTGTTTAGTACTAGCCACTCGGGGATCA
Source organism: Macrobrachium rosenbergii (assembly GCF_040412425.1). Lineage (NCBI taxonomy): Eukaryota > Metazoa > Arthropoda > Malacostraca > Decapoda > Palaemonidae > Macrobrachium > Macrobrachium rosenbergii. Next base: position 34,587,830 of record NC_089785.1, read on the forward strand.
AGTGTGTTTCGCCATGTTTGGTACCAGCCCATTTTGGGGATCAAATGTCCCTAAATGCATTTGATCCCCGGGGGGTAGTACTAAAAATGGCAAAACCCGTTTGATCCCTGAGCGGCTAGTACTAAACACAGCAAAACAGTGTAGATGAATCACTGTTTCACTGTGTTTAGTACTAGCCCCTCGGGGATCAAGTGTCCCTAAGTGCATTGATCTCCAAGGGGCTAGCACTAAACACAGCGAAACAGTGTAGATAAATCACTGTTTTGCCGTGTTTAGTACTAGCTCCTCGAGGATCAAGTGTCCCTAACTGAATCCTGTAACATCTATACATCTACATAACTACATATACTGTACACGCACACACCTTCAACATGAAGTTGTGGATATGGAAGCGAGACACCTAGTAAAGGAGAAAATATTCTTTTGAAATGAAGTTCTGTTGAAGGGAGAAATGAAAATCATGTCTGGTTGCATAACAGGACAGATACAGAGGTCGAAAAAAAGTGAGCGAGAAAAACAGGGGAGTAATGAAAATACAGGGTTAAATCAGAGCAAATATTTTAAGAAGGAAAAAGTGTAATGGAGGGAACTGAATGTGGAGACAAGGGTTAAGGCGCCAGTTCTTCTTATAGTAAACATTTCGGATAAGGAGCCAGTGCCTGTCAGAGTAAAAGATTCAAACTGAGAGATGCTGTATGACGTGAATGCTGTTGTGTCAATGGAGTGAGTATTTTAAAAGAGCTGATGAATGCGGACAGTGTGAGAAAGACAAATCAGGTGCTGTAAATTCGAGAATGGGACAATTAAAAAGGTGAACACTGGAGAGGCTCCTGAAATTTGGTAAACTGCAATGAGCTGCTGTTTATGTTGGTAACAGTATGATTGACTGGCTGACCAGGGTTTGTGAGGTATGTCTGGACGACGGAAAGGTTCTAAAGGAATGGATGAGAAAACTGCTGGATGAGAGCTCCAATTATTCTGTTGTACAAAGGAAAAGGCAGTAGCAGTAATTTTGAGAATTACATGGGCATAATAACCAATATTGAATATATCAGAGAAGGTGCATGCTAGGTATTTAGTTGTGAAAGTCAAATATATAACAGAAGGGTTTACAGCCAAAGAGCAGCGTGGGAGGAGACAAGGATGAGTGTGTGTGTGTGTGTGTAAATCGAAGGTTTACGAAACATTTCTATGACAACATAGAGAGTCAAGATAACATGGTGAACGGGGATTGCGTGAACTTGGAGAGAAGTTACGAGAGAATGAATAGAAATATATTATAAAGTGTGCTGAGTTTTAATGGTGTACAAGGTAACATACTGAGATCAGCCAGGATGATTTATCATGGCACTAATGCTTTTGTAGCAGTTTGTGTACAGGAGAATGACTGATTATTATAATATGAAAGTGGGTATCAGAGAAATGTCAGTCTTCAAATACATTTCATGTCAGATGGTTGGCATGATGAGAGAACTCTGAAATGGGACAAGAGATTTAGTTGTAAGGAAAGTTCTAATTGCATCTTTAGGATGGAATCCTTTCAGTTTTTAGATTTGAGTGAACTAGGAATTGAAATTTCATAGATTACATAACTACCTTTAAGCCAAGACTATATAGAGCTTCACACGTTGCTAAGTTGCTCAGAAAAAATGGGAAAAATCTCAGTTAACAGGAAACTGTTATCACAAAGCTGCTTGAGAAAGGGTTTTCCAACACCTGATACAATTCTTGAATTGCAAGTGGCTCCGCGAGTTTTGCGAGCGAAAGACTGCCCATTACGAAATAGAATCGAACTTCAGCGAAAGATTCAAGAAGTTACTTAGTGAAGATATCTGGGCAGTGAAAACAAAAACATTATTATTATTATTATTATTATTATTATTATTATTATTATTATTATTATTATTATTCAGTAGTTGAACCCTATTCTTATGTAACAAGCCTACCCTAGGGGCCATTGACTTGAAATTCAAGCTTCCAAGGAATATGGTGTTCATTAGGAACAAGTAAGAGGAAGTAAAGTGAAATGCAGAGAGAAGAGATCCCACTTATCAAAAAAAAAAAAATAATAATTAATAGATAAAAAGGATTAAAATGCAAGAAGAATAGTGTTTGGGTAGTAATGCATTGCGTTTTCACTTGAACTTCTGAAGTTCTAATTGCACGACATCCTCTCAAGGGAGACTGTTCCCAGTCCAACGGTGGGAGGAATGAAGGACCTCTGGAACTGGGGAGTTCGACAGCGAGGCACATTTACTACATAGTGTTGCTACTGTTCAGCGAATCTGGTTGCTCTCTCCGGCAGATAAAGATCAGGGATCAATTGTGATTGTGAGAGATCTCTGTTGGAATACAACTTATGGAAAAGTGACAAACAAGAGACCATCCGTTGATGGTCCAAGTCATAACTGCTACTGTCAGGAAACAGCTCGTCATGTAAAACAGCAGGGCGTGTTGAAGGAGGGAATCAACTGCCCAACCTGAATCTTTCGTCATTTGCATAATGGTGATTGATGTAAATCATGTGTAAGTGAGCGTAAAACTGTGAACAGGCTGTGAAGGGAAGTGTTCTGACAGTATACCTTGCAGACGTCAAGTGAATGAGATTCAGGAACTTTGTTGAAGGGGTGTTTTGTCAGCCAGGTGTGGAATTCTTTCCTTGTGATAGTTTATTTGTTTTCACCCATTTATCTATTAATTTAACGATTTATCTTTTTTTAATAACTGATCTCTTCACTGTATTTCCTATGACCTTCTGTAGTTTCTTTCAAGCGAACATTGAAGCCAATTGCCCCTGTAGGTTTGTTCCATATGAATGGGGTTCATCTTCTGAATAATAATAATAATAATAATAACAGTGTAGACTAGGTAGATATCTTTTTTAGTTTTCTGAAAAGAAAACTATTGTGCCGGCTTTGTCCGTCCGCCCGCACTTTTTCTGTCCGCCCTTAGATCTTAAAAACTACTGAAGCTAGAGGGCTGCAAATTGGTATGTTGATCATCCACCCTCCAATCATCAAATATACCTAATTGCAGCCCTCTAGCCTCAGTAGTTTTGATTTTATTTAGGGTTAAATTAGCCATAATCGTGCTTCTGGCAACGATATAGGACGTGCCACCACCGGGTCGTGGTTAAAGTTTCATGGGCCGCGGCTCATACAGCATTATACCGAGACCACCGAAAGATAGATCTATTTTCGGTGGCCTTGATTACACGCTGCAGCGGCTGTACAGAAAACTCGATTGCGCCGAAGAAACTTCGGCGCATTTTTTACTTATTAAATCTAGTTTTGAAGCAAAGTTTAAAAATCATTTCGCTCCTTCCGCCAAGGGAGGACTCGGTGTTCTGTCTGACCGTCATCGGTCCGTCTCAGAACAGGATTTCGTGAAGAAAAGTCATCAATTTTACTCTGATATCCACCGAACATTTCCCACCCAGAGGGAACATTCCAACAAATGTTCCCCCCAACATTCATCAGTATCCTCACACCCATAGTGGGGATAGTGCCGTCAGTGCATTTCATGCGGTGCACTGTAGGCATTACTTAAGGCAGTGGTTCTTAACCTTTTTCAATGTGTGCACCCCTTTCAAATCAGCAGTCAGCTTTCGCACCCCATCCGTTGCTGAAATGAAAAAAAAAACAACGTTGCCGCTTCATTAGGAAATTAGGTGTAGGTTTAACTACAGCTCAGAGCACTGCTGTACCAAGAATAATAATAATAATAATAATAATAATAATAATAATAATAATAATAATAATGATAATAATAATAGTAATAATAATTATTATTATTATTATTTTATCTTATTTTATTCTTATTTTTTTGCAGAAAAAAACAACATGCGTATATAAAAATACATTTTGCTTTAATTATTCCTGGGCAACCTGGCACCCCTGGTTAAGAACCACTGATTTAAGGGTTTTAGCAGCGTTTCTTCGGCCCCTAGCTGCAACCTCTTTCATTCCTTTTACTGTGCCTCCGTTCATATTCTCTTTCTTCCACCTTACTTTCCACCTTCTCCTAGCAATTGATTCAGAGTGCGAGTGCGAGGTTTTCCTCCCGTTACACCTTCAAAGACGTTCTTACTGCAAATTTCCCTCTCAGCGCTGAATGACCTCGTAGGTCCCAGTGCTTGGCCTTTGGCCTAAGTTCTATGTTCTGTTCTATTCATAATTTATCAGTATCCTTCCAACCGTTGTTTAAAAAACAGAACGGATCACCAGACAATCGGACGAAAGTAAGCATGGCCTCATTGAGGTGACTGCCGCACTTACTAGCTTCTTCTTAACCTTTGGGCAGAATCGGTTGTGAAATTGCAGTTGCCTAGTCGAAGGCGTCTGGAATTTGGCTGAACTTTCCACTTTTTCAAACCTTTGGAAGTTTTGCAAATTGTGTTGAGTTCTCAGTGAAGGAGGTTTGATTCTCCAGTCTGTTCATGTTCAAGAATGAATGGCTGAAATGATTCTTGAAAACGAACAGACAGATGCTTTAGAGTAAACTCTGGAGCTTTCTTCTGCTATTTACGTTTCTAATCCTGACTATAATTACTCCGAAGGCGGGTTAGTGCCGTCACTGCACCTCATGTGGTGCACTGTTGGCATTACTGAAGGTTCTTTGCGGCGTGCCTTCGGCCACTGCTGCAACCCCTTTCATTCCTTTGACTTTACCTCCGTTCATGTTTTTTTTCTTTCATCTTACTTATTCCACCCACTCCTAACAATTGTTTCACAGTGCAACTTCGAGGTTTTCTTTCCGTTACACCTTTCAAATCTTTGACTCTCAATTTTAGTTTCAGCGCCGAATGACCTCAAGGGTCCCAGTGCTTGGCCTCTGGCCTAAATTCTTTATTCTGCTCTGTTCTGATTATGATTCGCAAGATACAAAAAAAAAAAAAGACAGGCCAAGTGGAGTCTTGGATCTGGCTTCTCCCGAATATAAAATAATAATATAAAATATTAAAATCACCTAACATATAAAGCTGTATTTTACTTTGCGACCAATTTGTCAGCATAATAGAAATGTGATATAATAACTGGAACTGTTATTGGAAAAATAAGTGATAACTGTACCACATGCTTTGCTTAAATTAAACTTCGGACACTTTTCTGGATTTGTAACGTCACTCAGACCCAACATGACCTGATCTGTGAAGAAGATCCAGCGTGCAGACTTCAGATTGGAAGTCGCTGAAAACGGAGGTTTTTGCTCCCATGTTATGTTACAAGCACACAGGCACACATAAGTATAGATCAGGGGAGCGCGGTGTTTGTGTCAAGCAAATTTAAAGGCAAGGCTACTGACACAGCTGATGTTTAATCTGGAAGTAACTGGTAGGACCATCTTGTGTGTAAACAGTTCAGTCAGTATCTTCGTGTAGGGAATTCACCTCTCTCTGTATAAGTCGACCTTTGTTGTGAACAACGGTGCAGAGAGCCGCCTCTTTCGCGTCTTTTCAATATTCAGCTTTCTTTAGGATTTTATTTTCAATAAAATGGAAATTACGAAGAAGTGACTTATTGGGAAAGTACAAATATATAAGAAAAAACGAAAAACTTGTAAATTTGAAGAATTAGTGACCCCTATCAGTTAAATATTCAGCCCTTCTTACTATTTAATTTTCAATAAAATTTAATTGACGAAGAAGTGACATATAGGGAAATACAAATATATAAGAGAAAATGAAAAATGGCAAATGCGAACATTCAAATGGTCCCTTCCATTTAAATATTCAGCCCTTCTTTAGGATTTTATTTTCAGTAGCTGAAGTTACGAAGAGAGGCATACTGGGGAAGGACAAACATAAAAAAAAGAAAACTGGCAACTTCGAACAATTATTGTCCCCAGTCACTTAAACATTGAGCCCTTCTTTAGGATTAATTTCAATAAAATTGAAATTAAGAAGAAGTGACACTTTGGGGAGGTAAAAGTATACAAGAATCAATTCGAAAACCAGCAAATGTGAATAAATAGGGGTCCCAATACACCTTCGATTGTCAAAGTGTAGGCTACGCAAAGCAATACAGTGAGAGGCAGGCACTCTGAATGCAGAAGAAGGCCTGTTGTGGAATTCCAACTTTCAAAGTGAAAATTTGCTTTTGGAATCGAGTCAGGCAACACGACTCCAGTGGATATTGACACCAAAGAACCGAATGGCCATTAGACGCGCATTTTAAGACAATGCATTTTTTCTGATCCTTTGAATGCTACGCTTGTACTTGATACATCTGCCACATTTTAATCGTAATGGCAAGTATTGTTTACGGATCTTCCTCTCCCTGGATTTGATGTGTCCCCAGAATTGACAATGAAAAGGGAGCCGTGATAGCGATAGCTAGAATGACCAGCGTGGAGGTTCAGAGTTAAAAAGGAACCTCTGTGCCAGTCGTTCCAGCTACTAATTCTAACACTGAACAGTAGTCAAGATTGGGAAGGTTATAAGTCAGACGGAATCACTGCAGCTGTTATGACAAATTATTATAGCCGTTATTCTAAAAGGAGAAACATTCAGGGTACCCTCCTTAGGGGGGATAGTGCCGCCAGTGCACCTCACGTGGTGCGCTGTAGGCATTACTTAAGGCTCTTTACAGCGCTCCTGCGTCCCCAAGCTGCAACCTCTTTCATTCCTTTAACTGTACCTCCGTTCATATTCTCTTTGCACCCTCTCTAACAATTGTTCCATAGTGGAACTGCGAGGTTTTCCTCCTGGTACACCTTTCAAAACTTTCTACTGTAAATAACCCTTTCATCGCTGAATGACCTCATAGGTTCCAGCGCTTGGCCTTTGGTCTAAAATCTGTATTCTGTTCTACTCTATTGTATTCTGTTCTATTGAATTCTATTCAGGGTAGCATGTTTCTTATGACGTCCACCATTTAATTGTGCAGGAGGAGCGAAGGAGAGAAAGGAGGCAGACTCGATTCATCAGAGCGCTCTGCCAGTTTCCAATGATTCTTTTGTGGATGATTCCTGACGCGAATCTCTGTCCTCGAAAGGCGCTTGACTCTCATAGAACACTCGGGGCACCATCCATCCTGACATCCCCGTGCCCCAGGAAGGGTCAAAACACCTGCGACCTGACCTGAGGCGGTTTTCAACGCGACAGATGTTTTGTGTATCAGAAGTAGTCAGGTGGCGCCGGCCAACTGACCCTGCCTTGTCGCACGGTAGCCTACACGAATTTTAATTTGGGTAACGGAAGGTCGCACGCACACACACACACACACACACACACAACACACACACACACACACACACACACACACCGCCGCCCACTCACTCACCTGCCCTTGTGCTGGTCATGTTTAATTGAGGTCTCTCTCTCTCTCTCTCTCTCTCTCTCTCTCTCTCTCTCTCTCTCTCTCTCTCTCTCTCTGTATGGTTTTGGCGTCAGAGACAAACAAAGCAACACCGCATGCATCATCTGTGTGCTTGTATATTATGTATATATATATGTGTGTGTGTATGTATATACTGTATATAAGCGTACACAAACATATATATTATATATATAAATATATGTGTGTGTTTGTTTCCATACATATATGTGCATGCCACTGTCGTAAAACTAGCTTTCAAGCTCATATTCTCTCTTCATAACCAAACCATTTCATAGCTCTGTGATCCATGCAACCGTTGCATTGTATACCTTATTTTTGCTCGTAACTTCAACTTCAATTACATTCACAAATCGTAGATAATGTATCACAGCATCACAATTATCACTATTTTTCCATTCACCGTTGTGAGGTCTCGACATTCTTTTGTTCCACAGATTCTGCAGTGCATTTGCTGCCTCTCTTAATACTCTGTGTGACTCATCTGTGTCATTGTGCTACCATCGTCTGTACTCTCTCTCTCTCTCTCTCTCTCTCTCTCTCTCTCTCTCTCTCTCTCTCTCTCTCTCTCTGTGCACAGATATTGGGTGGGGTGGATCTACTTCCCCAAAAAATGGATTTACGAGACAAAATATATTGCTGTCCTTCGACAAAATCTAATCTCACTCTTGTTAATTTTTAGCGGATACACTTTCTTAGCTTGGACACCTCTTGTCTCTCTCTCTCTCTCTCTCTCTCTCTCTCTCTCTCTCTCTCTCTCTCTCTCTCTCTCTCTCCATTCATCCGTGTCCAGTTATCTGCATTTATCAATTCCCGTCTTCCGTGGCAAAGGCCTCTTGCTAGACTCGTTTGGGGCGTCCCTATAATGTCAGTGGATGTGTTTCTTCGTGGCCGGTAGATCTTTTCCCTCGTGTGTACTAAGTGCTTAGTCGCTTTCATTTCGATCTCGCCCACCTGTCTCATTTGATCCTCGTGTTGCCGGGGTCCTTTTTCCCTCCGCCCGGTATTTTGGGGCTGACTTGGCAGATTTTATGAAGGGGTAAATATTTGCCATTTTTCATTCGTTGGGTATCGGTTGGGTCAAAGAATTTCTTCTTCTTCTTCTTCTTCTTCTTCTTCTTCTTCTTCTTTTCATTATTATTATTATTATTATTATTGAATTTGATTGCTGCTACAATGCCATTTAGTTTAAAATACTCTTTTTTCCTATTCTTCAGAAGAATAGAAAAAGAGTATTTTAAACTGAATGGCATTTTAGCAGCAATCAAATTCAATAAAATATGCTTAAATGAAGGGTTACTATCGATATATTATTATTATTATTATTATTATTATTATTATTATTATTATTATTATTATTATTATTATTATTATTATTATTATTTCTGCAGAGTAACAAACGCCAAAGGCCATAGTCTTGCAAAGGAAGTTTCGCCAAAGAAGAATACCGATTTTAAAAATGAGAAAACAGAGAGAAGATAATAAACATGGGGAAAAATAGATAAATAAATAAAAGACATATTAATCAAACAAATAAAGAGATCATTAAATATATAGATACTTTTTGATTCAGGACCTGACTGGATTCACTGGCGAACACCGAAAACACCGACATGCGCTGTCATTTGCCAGTAGGTCGCCAGTTCATAGAGGCTGACCTCCTTGCTCTGGGCGTCAGCCCTACTGACTGATGAACTCTTAGTTTCTAAGGCCTTCGAGAGATTCTGGCATAAGGCCTAGTCATCCAGATTCCTTCCTTATGGCTCGGTTTATCCAATGAAATTAAGTCCTAATTTCTCGGAAGAACGGTGTGTGATTGTGTGCGTTGTAATTGACGGCGCAGCTTCTGTTCATTTCTTTAGCTCACGTGTCCCTTGGGGGAGATGGGGGGAGTGCCTCAGTGCATCTCACGCGGTGCACTGTAGGCATTACTTAAGGTTCATTGCAGCGTCCCTTCGGTCCCTAGCTGCGACCCCTTTCATTCCTTTCACTTTACCTCCATTCATATATTTTTCTTCCATCTTTCTTTCCACCCCTGTACTGACAGTTGTTTCGTAGTGCCTCAACTGCTTTGAGGTTTTGCTCCTGTTACGCCTTTCAGACCGTTTTACTCTAATTTCCCTTTCAGCGCTGATTGACCTCATAGGACCCAGCGCTTTGCCTTTGGCCTAAATTCTATATTCTATTCTATTTCGAGGAAGTGTAAAAACTGCCACGAGACTTGCCCCTGGAAAAACAGTGAAGAGAGCAGTGGCCTGGGGTTTGAAACCTTCTCGGGACCGCCCGGCTTTTGAAAGAGAATCGGTGACTTCAGGTAGTGAACACATAAGAGAAGCAAGAATTCCACACTGACTGTGGCAGTAGAGGCAAATGGCTCTCGCCCAACTAAGTAGAATCCGAGAGCTAATTTTGATTTGAACGATGAAATCTGGCCCTTTAAAGCCGAGCACTGGGTGGGCACTTTCAGCCATTCATCGCTCAAGAGTGAAAAGAGGGAGTTGGAGTGGTTGGACAGCAAGATGGAAGAAAGGAAAGGGAAAAGGAGGTGGAGTAAAAGACTAAAAAGGAGGGCAGTTAGGGGAGCCTCTGGGACGCTGCAAACACACCTTAGTAATGCCTACGGTTCCCGTAGGGTGGTAGTGCCGTCAGTGCACCTCATGCTGTGTACCGTAGGAGTACTGAAGGTTCTTTGCAGCGTCCCTTCGGCCCCTAGCTGCAACCCCTTTATTCCTTTTATTGTACCTCCGTTCATATTCTCTTTCTTCCGCCTTACCTTCCAACCTCTCCTAACAGTCGTTTCATAGTGCCTCAACTGTTTTGAGGTTTTTTTCCTGTCACACCTTTCAGACCTTCTTGACTGGCAAATTTCCGTTTCAGCGCTGAATGACCTCATAGGTCCTAGCACTTGGCCTTTGGCCTAACTTCTACTGTATATTCTACTCTATTCTATTCTAATGCCTACAGTGCACTACGTGAGGTGCACTGAGAGCACCAACCCTAGAGTTAATTGACAGCTTAGCTCATTATTCATATTGTAACCCTCTGATGGTTATGGCTAAAGGCCTGGCCTTTTAGAACCAATATTTCAGGCTGCTTGTTCGTCAGCTTCCGTGCTTACAGTTGTCCATTCCCGCTGGATGGTGACCGTATACTCTAGGGCCGCCAGTATTCTTAAATATTATACTGCGTCATTGTCTTCCAAAGACTTTTGAGTACGAGTTCCCTTGATAAGGGGAACTCAGTATTTAATCACGTGTTTACTGAATCTTTGTGAATATTGACATTAATTATATAATCTGTTTGGACTTGTTTGTTGTTGATTATGTAATCAGATCTGTATATATATATATATATATATATATATATATATATATATATATATATATATATATATATATATATATATATATATCATATATCATATATCATATATACATGCCTGGTGGGAGAGCAGGAGGAAGACCAAAACGTAGGTGGACGGACGTGGTTAGAGAAGAACTGAGAGACAAGCCGTTGTCACAGGACGGTGCGTTTTGACCGAGCCAGCCGGAGGAAAGCTATCAGAAACATCGACCCCATATATATATATATATATATATATATATATATATATATATATATATATATATATATATATATATATAGAGAGAGAGAGAGAGAGAGAGAGAGAGAGAGAGATCACATACAAGACTGTCTCCGCATTCATACTGTAATAATAATAATAATAATAATAATAATAATAATTTTAAGGATCACTCATTCCTGACTGTCATTGTAGAGACGTGATCCCAACATGACTTACGAAGGGACCGGGTTTGTTAGCCATTTTAGAAAGGGGAAAAATTTCGCTTTTTGCTTTTATTTCCTTCAGAGATGTTGTTTTGGTCAACTCATACTTGCGTCTGTGCACGCACAAGCGTAACATTAGCGCATGGTAATAGGGTTACTCTACCAGTATGTGTAGATACAAACATGCTTCGTAAATATGACATTATTATTATTATTATTCAGAAGATGATCCCTATTCATCTTGAACAAGCCCACCACAGGGGCCACTGCCTTGAAATTCAAGCTTCCAAAGAATTCGGTGTTCATTCGAAATAAGTAACAGAAGGCAACAGGAAATACAGAAAGAAGAGAGCATTTATTAGAGAAGGAAAAAATAAACCAACCAGCTAATAAATAGATAAATGATTTAAATAAAAGGAGAATTGTATTAGGATAGTAATGCACTGCACCTTCGCTTGAACTTCTGAGGTTCCAATTGCACGACATCCTCAGAAGAAGGGAGGCTGGTTCACAGGCCATCGGTGTGAGGAGGAATAAAGGACCTCTGGAACTGAGAAGTTTAACGTAACCAAAGCCGGTCTTCTCTTCCCTAATATACTATTTATTTATTTATTTATTTATTTATTTGTTATATTATTCTGTCTTTTCAAATTACTGGTCTCTTCTTTCTGTATTTCCTATTACCTCCTCTTACTGCTTTCGAATGAACACCATAATATTCTTTGGAAGCTTGAATTTCAAGTCAGTGACCCCTGTGGTTGCTTGTTCCATATGAATGGGGTTGTCTTCTGATTAATAATAATAATAATAATAATAATAATAATAATAATAATAATAATAATAATAATAATAATAATATTCGAAAAATTATCTGTAAATGTCATTACTTTGGTCATTTTTCTAACATTTACCAAACATGTATGATACATGGTGTCGTATTCATTATATTTATTATCTTTTGATATATATCTATCATAAACTGAGTTTCATATCTTCTTAATGTGAAGATCCTTCGTGGAAACGGCTCAAAGGATTCCAGTGTTAAGAACAATGAATGTTTATTTACGCAGTCAGGAAAATCTCTCCTAAATGAATTTGAAGATAATCTTTCCTTGCGGAATCAAGAATACTTTTTTGTTTTCTGTAAAAGGAAAATAATGATATGGCTATTTGTCTGTTCGCCCGCACTTTCCCTGTCCGCCCTCAGATCGTAAAACCACTGGGGCTAGAGGGCTGCAAATTGGTATGTTGATCATCCACCCTCCAATCATCAAACACACCAGTTGCAGCCCTCTTCTTCGAATTTTTATATCTTTTTATTTAATTTCAGTGCGGTCGTTTGTTTGTAGATTTTTTTTTTCTACAAACTTACCCCATTTCTTTATGTGCTGTGACAAAATGTCTCACATTCCTTCGTTTTGCGTTTTGCATTTGGAACTTAACAAACTGTCAGTATTGTCATAAGCAGGTTGATGTTATATAATCAATTTCCTTTTGTTAATGAAACTTCTGATTAACTCATTCTGTTCCATACGTAAGTGAGTTTTTTATATGTCATTTGTAACTTATTTCTTAGTTGGTATTATTATTATTATTATTATTATTATTATTATTATTATTATTATTATTATTATTATTATTCAGAAGATGAACCTTATTCCCATGGAACAAGCCCACCAAAGGGGTCACTGACTTGAAATTCAAGCTTACAAAGAATATTATGGTGTTCATTTGAAAGAATAGCAGAAGTTATAGGAAATACTAAAAGAAGAGATAAATTATTATAGAAAATAAATTAACAAATAAATAAACAGATAAAAGTGTGAATAAATTATGAAAAGTATAAGGGAAGTTGTTTTAGGGTATTAATACTTTGCATCTTTGCTTGAACTTACCAGGTTCTAATTGCACAGCATACTCAGGTTGGTTCTGATATGACGTATAATTAATGATCTTTTTCTTTTCCCCTTGCAGGTAGGTTGAACGCCATGGACCAGCCCCTTGGATGCCATGGATCAAGCTTTCAGACACAGTAGGCCTACCATTATTTGAGGTAAATTCAAGGTGCCTCACCCTCAAGGAAGAATGAGGTCTACCTTTCCAGAGAACTCTGAAGTTTCTTTTTGAATGTAAAGAACAGATCCAAAACTATTCTGAGGTAGAGAAATATAGTCTGTGGTTAGTGTCTCTGTGCATATTGAATGTGGGTTATGCGTAGTTTATCTCAACAAAATAAAAATAGCCTGTGGTTATTTTGTCTCCACATTGTAGGCATAGGCTTTGTTAGCGTATTCCCACATAGTGAATATTAGGCTTTGGTTAGTGTATCTGCACATAGCAAATATAGGCTGTGGTTATTTTGTCTCCACAGTGTAGGTATAGGCTTTGGTTAGTGTATCCCCACATTGTGAATGCTAGGTTGTGGTTAGTGTATGTACACAGAGTGAATTTGGGCTGTGGTCAGTTTATTCTCACACAGAGTAAATATAAGGTTTGGTTAATTTATCTCTACACAGAGTAATATGAGGTGAGGTTAGTTTATCTCTGCACAGAGTAATATAAGATTTGGTTAGTTTATCTCTACACAAAGTAATATAAGGTGAGGTTAGTTTATCTCTACACAGGGTAATATAAGGTGAGGTTAGTTTATCTCTACACAGGGTAATATAAGGTGAGGTTAGTTTATATCAACATACTAAGTATAGGCTGTGATTAGTTTACCTCCACACAGAGTAAATATAAAGCGTGGTTAATTAACTTCGATTGTCCCTTGGGACTGAGTCTTAAAGCGTCCCAGAACTTTTAATACTGAGTTTTACCAGAGAATGATTACTTTTTGATGAAAGTAATTTGAATTGTTTAATTCTTCGGGCTATTTTTATATGACTCAGGCATTCCATACAGATTTCGTTTTTTCCCTTGCAAGCAAGACGTGCTCTCTAAATAAATTAACATAATAGAACCACAATCCATTGGTGCACAGAAGTAATTGATTTGCTTTAAAGAATATGGAGAGTGCTCATTCGTAATAATCATATAATGATTTATGTCATTTTAAATGTACTGTAGTTCTGACACCTTCATGTGGATGTTAGATGTCACTGAAATTACTTGGTGCCACTGAAACCATTGACAGACAGCTTTCCTGATTTCAGAAAAAATTTCCTTTTATCATTTGATGACTGTTAAATCTTTGAAAGAATAATTTCATTGAATCCTTCAAGAAATTACTTGGTTTCAGGAAATCCTTTGAAACAGCATTTTATATAGATATACCTTCAAACTTTGATGCAGTGTCAATGAAAACTTGGAGAGAATATATTATGATATCATTAAATCTCCTGAGAGATGGCTGGAGATGACGTCAGTGAAACTCTGCTGTGAGCTGAAAACTCAAATGCTGTGCGTTCCAGACGGTCGTTTCTATGTTGAATTGTTTAAGTTGGTTACTTACTGTACTCTTCATGCCTGTTTAAGTACAATGTATATAAAATCAATACAGTACTGTACATTTTTTCATCCTAAAACACAGTGCACTGTACATACAGTACTGTATGTCCAAAATAGGCGCGCAAAACAACGAGTGGCATAATTTTAATTTGCAATCCCGTTTGCTAGTATATGAATGTTTGTGAGGTAAATGTCAGTAGTGGTGGCTGTATTTTGTCACTGAAATCTTTTAAAAAAGATAAGTGAAGGCACCAAAACGTATGAGAGACAACATGAAGGTAGCAGAAATCTCTTGAAGTGTACCTCTACAATCTCCTTAATTTTCAAAGAACCTCTTGATTGGTTAGTGAAGTCAGTGTCTTTATTTAAACCAGTCTTGAGACTCAATATAAAGTTAGCAGCAAGTCTTTTCCTTAAATGTTGAAGGAACCCAG
The DNA here is from genome assembly GCF_040412425.1 of Macrobrachium rosenbergii. Lineage (NCBI taxonomy): Eukaryota > Metazoa > Arthropoda > Malacostraca > Decapoda > Palaemonidae > Macrobrachium > Macrobrachium rosenbergii. The sequence goes on from NC_089785.1 coordinate 34,602,840, forward strand.
GTTAGCCTTTAAGCAAAAAAAAAAAATTAAATAAATAAATAAAGTGGAGTGGGACTAAATCTTTAGTGATGGATCTTTCCCTTAAAAGAAGGTTGTTTAAGTGTGTTGATAAAGGCAGATTCTTAGTGATGATACCATTGTATATTGGAGAAAAAGATACTCTTACCAAACACAACAAAAAAATTTTTGTTTGTGGGTAATTCGATGTGTTTACTTTCTTTTATCATAGAGACTTTGCACCACTTCCCTGGCGAATTTTACCCTTCTCTCTGCATATTTTTAGAGGCCACAAGACAATATGGTGACTTAGCCTACTTAGAGTAGTTTTTTCCACGTCATTTTCAAGGTAGCTGGCATGGATCAGCTGTTCGGGAAACTTTAAGAAGATTACAGTTAACAAGCAACTAAATTTTCAATAAGATGTCACTTCGGAACTGTAGGATACTTTGATAGAGTTCTTCCGATGCTGTCAAGGAACTATTGTCTGTTTTGCTGATCCAGTTCACCTGTGAATCTAGTCATTTGTATAAAATCCATGAAAATTCATTGTTAATTTTATTCTGGCATTCTTTCTCCACTCTTGGCAAATCTCTTCTTAGCCAGAAGCAGTGCAGAGCAACAAGATTTTTCTTGGTAGTGGACTTTGTCATTTCCTTATGCAATTCTTATGCATATTAATTCCACCAGAAACCGAAAAGGATTGATTACCCATTGGTTGTCATAACGTTAGGTAATTAAAACACTGAGATATTATGTATGGTTAATAAGGTTTATGTGCCTCTTAATCTTAGATCCTAAGCATTTTGGTGGTTGTACGAGTATGAGCCACTAGAGACTAGCTGTCAATATCTTATAAATTCTCATGTCCCAGTTTGCCTTTGTTTCTCTGAAGGTTTATCATGCATTAGTAATAACCTGTCTTACGGGATGCCTGCCTTCTAACCTGAAGGATATAGAGACCAGTTACCTACATCATGTGAATTCCCATGTCCCAGTCTTGCTTCTGTTTCAGTGAAGATTGTACACTGAATAACCTGAATTGCAGGATGCCTTCTCACTTGTAGGATCTGAATATTTCTCTGAATGGGACGATTCTGTAATATTCGAATGGCAGACTTATTCCTCAGCGTGACCTGATCTCGACATATTGACGTCCCTCTGACACAGAAAGACAAGATTATAGCTAGGCATCTAAATATTCCTCTGATGTCAGTGACCATAGCTTTTACAACGCCAGTCTAATCTCTTCCTTCCGTATGTCTCTTTACCTTCTCTCACTTCCTAATGAGCACCATATTCTTTGGAAGCTTGAATTTCAAGTCAGTGGCCCCTGAGGTGGGATTGTTTCATATGAATATGGTTCATCTTCTGAGCTTCTTCTTCTTCTTCTTCTTTTAACGTGCTTTTTTCCCTGTCATTGCTTAGACGCCGGTAGCGTATGTGCATGTATTGTACCAGTCACCAGCGCCCTTTCTCCCAGCAGCGAGAAGTTGTTGCCCAGTTAGGTCGACAGTTCGAGACGTGTGAGGTGTCTGTTGTTTTTAGGAGATGTAGGAGTGGCTTTGTTCTGAACAATAATAATAAAATCCCATTGGATTTTTCTTGTTTGTCCCCCCATGGGTGACAGTAGGGGAAACATGACACATCCACCCACCCCCTACAAACCAGTTTGTCCGCCCTGGGTGGGAGTGGGGTAGGTAGGGGAATGGGAGGGTAGGGGAGCATCCACCCTCCTCCTGCGAACCTGTTTGTCTGCCCCGGGTGGGGGCTGTGTAGGTAGGGGATCGGGAGGGTAGGGGAGACCGCAGCTCTGGGTTCCAGCGCGTGTAGCGAGCGCCAACAAGCTCATTGTTATTGGTGATGTTGATCTATTTCTCCCCTTTGGTGTTGTTGCAGTAGTGTTGCTTCCCTTTCATTTATTGTTGCATATGTTGTTGTTTTAATGTATCTTTGTATTTGATATTACATTTTTCGTTGTTTTCATTTATTTAGTTCTGGAATTTATGTTGCATTGCTGTAAAGTTGTTCTTTTTGTTATGCTGTTGTTGTATCTCTTGTGTTTGCTTTAATAGTTGTTGTATTTGTATTTTCTGTTCTATTTGTTCTTGTTGGCATCTTTCTTGTCTTTGATGGCATTTTTCTTTTTCAGTTGTTGAATAGTTTTATGATATTTGTTTTTGTATTCGAGGTTTCTGTTGTACCTGTGACAAATTATATATACTCTTGTTGTTTCCTTTTATTTGTTGTGAACGTTGCCGATATACAAGTCATTTGTGATGATACTGGACGGATTTAAAAACCCTGCCAGGCACAGTCCTTTGCATATTGTCACCTAAATCCATTTCCACACTTGACAACATTCGCCTTTACTTATAAAGTATATCCCAGAATCCTTCAACCAGCTAATCCTTTTCTGCTGTTCGGTGCATGGTGTTGCTAGGTGTCCATGGGGCAAAATATGGCAGTAATGTCACTCTTAGAAGAAAGACCTTTGGTGAGGTGAAACTAATTTAGAATGTGGAGGTAAACGACCTCTTAGGGATGAACAGGCTTTAAAAATGACTGTAACAATGGATGGCAAAGGCAGATTAACCAAGTGGCTAATTATCCTTTCCTCTAGGAAATAAAGCAGCACTGTTGCTTGGTATGACTCTGGAGGGCGGGATCCCAAGGTGGTCAGTATTTCAGGCTTTCCTAGAATAAGAGCCTGTACCAGAGCAGTGCTGGTTTAGTCCGACACTAGCGGACTAGATAGCCTGTATTCTTTCATATACTATAGTCAATTTTTTTTTAACCTGGCAAACTTTCACGTAGCTGCTTGCCGCAGATTGGATGGACGTCCTGTTGTCCGAATCTCACACTGTTTCAGAATTGTCATTATACGGTCATAGAGCGAGTTAAGAGCTAAGTTATGTAATGTTATATAAATACCAGTTGTAATAAACGGAAGTATTAAGAACTTACATACCGAACTATTATATAAATTTAACAGTTATGAAACAACACTTACAGAAGCAGTAGACTAAGAAATATGTTTCAAAACGTATGAACTTTAATGTTTAATTTCTAGCTAGATTTTTAGCGCAATCACGCCATTAGTGGTTTGGGAATGACAAAAACGTATTTATTGTACATTGCTGAAGGTTCTCTAACGCCTAAGAACAAAAAACTACCGTACAAATTTAAGCTTGGCGGAAAAGTTGAGGAGGTGGAGTTGTGGGAGGAACAGCCACAGGGTTGACACAAGGTTGACGTACTCTCAGCGGGAGGTTGTAGTGCTCTTGCGTTCCTAAGATAATCATTAAGATGTTTATATATCATAATCTGATTTTTTTAATTTCAAAAATACTGCAGACGAAATGTCATTAATATTTTAGGATATGTATAAAGGCAAATTGAACATGAATAGAATTTATGAATACTTTTTTCTGTAGTTAGTGTGCTACTTTCTGCTATATAAAATTTCAGTAAATTGACTGTTCTTCAACTACAGATTTTCAGTTACGTCTTTGCCTGTTGTTTGAAGTTCCTCCATGTTTGCTTTGATCGGTATCGTCTCTTGTGGCCATGGCTGAAATAGGTGAAATAGATAGTGAGGCACCTGCTCAGTAGCCGATTCTAAGCTGAATAATTCTGGTTGTACTGTACGCGGTGTATGCAGGCGACAACTCGCCGGCAGTTCCTCCCACAACTCCACCTCCTCCACTTTTCCGCCAAGCTTAAATTTCTACGATAGTTTTTTGTTCTTAGGCGTTAGAGAACCTTCAGCAATGTACAATAAATACGTTTTTGTCATTTCCAAACCACTAATGGCATGATGGCGCTAAAAGTCTAGCTAGAAATTAAACATTAAAGTTCATGCGTTTGAGACATATTTCTAGTCTACGGCTTCGGTAAGTGTTGTTTCATAATTGTTAAATATATATATAATAATTCGGTATGTAAGTTCTTAATACTTTTGTTTATTACAACTGGTATTTATATAACATTACATAACTTAGCTCTTAACTCGCTCTATGACCGTATAATGACAATTCTTAAACAGTGTGAGATTCGGACAACAGGACGTCCATCCAATCTGCGGCAAGCAGCCAAGTGCAAGTTTGCCAGGTTTAAAAAAAATAGACTTATAATAATCTGTATGATAGGCTATAAATGACCCATACAAGGATGATGAACAGACAATGATTTTCATTTACTCCAGATCCTTGTAGATTTGTAGTTCTGTGTTATAGACTTACTAAAAAAAAGACTGATGAATTGGATGTCTCTGGGCTAATGAAGGTAAACAGATACGTTTCATACAAGCAGCTACTAAGATTAGGTCCTCACTCCCCCAAAATGTTATAGAGATCACTGATGTATATGCGGCATTAATTAACAGGATTTAGGTCATTTGATTCAGGGAATAGCAATGCTGCTTCATGTTAGGACTGACTAATAAAATCACGACAACTGTGATATAGTGAACTGAAAGACCTAGAGATGTAAAATTACAGTTTAATGGTAAATTACGTGAAAAATTAGTCACAAATTTTGACAACGAAAGATTAACTTTTTATTAAGTGTACAAATATACGTACATGTGCCTAGGACATCACTGTGTAAATTGTGTTCGTATACCAAGAAGGGAGATAAATTAGTAGAATTCCTGAAAAACAGCCCCCAAAAAAAAAAAAAGTAAAGGAGCTGGAGGAGAATATAAGAGTCAGCGGGGCATAACATTACTTAGTATACACTGAAAGGTCTATGGATGAATTTTGATTAGGAAAGGACGACAGATAGCAGCAGAATTAATGGCAGACGAGCAGTGTAGGTTGATACAATGCAGTGAGTGTACAGCCTTTGTCCAGAATCGAGAAAGGTTCCAGAGGAATGGGTAAGGGGAATAGTTTTTCTTTTGTTGAAAGGTAAGGGTGTCAGAGGAGGCTGTAAGAAGTGTAGTGGTGTATCACAAATTCCTTTACCCAAGAAGGTTTTATGTGAGAAGGAAAGAAATACGTCAAAGAAGGCAGAGGAGCGTTGTGGGTTCAGACGAGTTCTGTGGAACAAGTGGGGTCAGTCCTAGCCTTTTTGGGCTAGAATTTGATTTTGGGGCCACTCAAGGTGCCTCAGCACCACCAGTACTAGTGACTACAGTGAATGCCTCATCAGTTGTGCCCAGTTTGTGTGTATTAACTAGCCAACCTATAATCATAACATTGCATTTTAGCATGTTATGTTGACCTAACCTCATGGTTATGGAGACTCCTTAGTTTGCTTATGCATCAGGCTCTGGGAACAATTGTTTGTTACGGAACAGTTAGGTGAAAAGGTTTAGATTTAAAGATACAATTCAGTATGTTGCAAAAACAGACCTCAAAAATTCATACTGATGTCATGTAAAAGATGTTGAGGATGTTTATGCAACTGATCATTAAATGAAAGAATAAGTTGGAACCAGTGACTGGACTCGCTTGGTTGTATAGGTGACATATGTATCACGGGATATATATGATTGTGAATATAACTGACAACTAAGTTCCAGGCAGCATCATATCACGTGAGAAGTACTTTACAGTGTCACGGTGTTGAGGATGCACATAGCATAGCGTGTGGAATGAATTCTGTGAGAGAGAGTAGTTCGAAGTTTTGTGATCGTTTATTATTATATCTAGACTGGAGAGTGGCTGGTTTAGTGGTGAAAGTAGATGCCAGAAAAGGTTTTGCTGTGTCTCCTTTCTTCTGAAGTAATTTTATGTTTGGAGTGATGAGAAAAGTCAGAAAATGAAAGATGTAGCCCGATGTTTACAGACGATACAGTGTTAGTTGTGATAGTAAGGAAAAGCTGCTGAGATGAGTGAAAGAGTTTGAAAAGTGTTTGTAAGAGAAGAAAATTGAAAGCGAATAGTAAGAGAGTCGAGTGGCGATGATAAATGGATAACCAGGAGTAAATTAATTTTATTATAGGGTGAGAAAAGAGGCGAGTCACTAAATGGGCAAAACCACGAAGGCATCAGGACCTCCACAGAAGACCTGGCAGAGAGGAGGAGTGACTGAGGACGCAAATACTGCCATTTAAGACTGGATTGTTGAGCCAGCTCCTTTACGGGAGTGAAATGTTATTGTTTGACAGTACAGTATATGAAAGATGTAATATAGAAGCTGTTTGCATGGTGTTTCAGAATGGGAGGGACTGAAAGCTTGAAAATTCTAGAAGAAAATGCCGAGAAAAGTATGCTGATGAAGACCAGCTGTTGATCATAGTTCATATGATTTGATAGAAATAGTGAGAGGAAGACCAACATAAAGTGATTGCAGGTGGAAGTGAGATGTGAGTGGCGCAGTGTATGTGGAGAAAGAATTGCATGGTCACTGCTGGTAATGAGAATTATTTCTTTGTTGAAGTTTTATCTACTGATTGAGTATAAAAAGGATTACAATGGCAGTGGTTGTTTATTTTTGGCCTCTGGAGCCAGCTTCTGTTGGGGGTTATAATTTATTGGTGAGACAAATTACACTTACTGGTTCCTGAATTATATATGTATATATATATATATATATATATATATGACTATTTATCACATCACCTTGATTCATATACAATCAGAAAGCTACAAACGTCCTTTAATATCCAATTCACTCTACCTCGGAAATAATATATTTTCATATATGTTACCGAAGGGGAATTTTTAGTTGATAATAAGTCCACCGTCCCGTGGGGTCGAGGTAGAGTGAATTGGATATTAAAGGACGTTTGTAGCTTTCTGATTATATATATATATATATATATATATATATATATATATATATATATATATATATATATATATATATATATGTGTGTGTGTGTGTGTGTGTGTGTGTGTATTATAACTATGTGTATACATATACTATATATAACTAAATATGTATATGTATACAGTATATATATACATTGTATATATATATACATAAATTCCGTAATGATGTAAATATACGTACATAAAGTAACTCAGAGAAACTGATATGGTAATACGGAAGCCAGAAATTAGCGTCTTTTGCTAATAAGTTAAAGAATATAAAGCCACAAACCAAATGTCTTTATAATAAAACAAACTTTAATCTTCCTTGGGGGTAAGAATAAGGAGAAAAATTTGTGAACCTCGAGCTTAGAGGTGCTTTATATATATATATATACATATACATATAACATATATATATATATATATATATATGTGTAAATATATATGTATATATAATTATATACATATATGTAAACATATATACATATACTGTATGTGTGTATGCATACAAACACATATACAGTATATATACATATACATACACTGTATATGTGTGTATGTATATGTATACACATACACACTTACGCGCACATCCGCACGAAACTTCCTGTTATCTTCAAGTTCATAAATCTTCTCTATGTATTCCTACCCATAAGTAAGATTAAAGTCTGTTTTTAGGACAAAGATATAAATAGCTGCCGTCAGATTCTTTACCTTACCATCTCATTAACCAAAACCCCTAATTTCTATCTTGGGTGCTCCCATATCTGTTCCTTTACTATTTATAGTATTATATATAGGTATATATATACATATATACACACAGTATATACACATGTATATGAACCATGAATACACATAAACGGTCTTAGGTCCTCGCGTGTGTAAACCATCTTGTGTATAATACATTCTCTCTCTCTCCCTCTCTCTCGTGACGTGGAGGACCTTGTCTCCTATGTATGTGTGTGTATGTCTATGAGTTATGAGCTTGACAGAGTCGTGTCCGGGGCTCGTTAGCCATTCTAGAACCGTTTAAAGGGCGTAATCGGACAGCATAATTCATGCGTTCGCAAGTGGGACTCACTCCGCTCCGAACTTGAAGGAGAACCACTGTATAATCCCTTTGGGAGGGATGCTGGAGTCGCTAAACCCCCCCCCCCCCCCCTTTTCCTTTCTCTCTCTCTCTCTCTCTCTCTCTCTCTCTCTCTCTCTCTCTCTCTCTCTCTCTCTCTGCTGCCTAGATCCATGTTTGTGAACTTTGACTTGTCACTCTTTGCTGGACGTTTGTGTTTATTTTTTTCTTTTTGTTTTTGTTTCTTTGTTTCTTTTTTTTTTTTTGGTTCTTTTCGGTGTGGATGATGATGTTGATGTATCACCTTTAATCCCTCCCCTCTAATCTTTACTGTTTCTGCTGGCTGTGGTGCGTACATACGTACACACACACACATTCGTATACACACAAATATTGTGTGAGTTAGTGTATATAGTAATGATCCTTTTACACTCAACTGGCTCCACGTAAAGAAGGCAGTTGCCACTACCAGAATGCTCCTGTAATTATTATTATTATTATTACTACCCTAGAATAATTCACGATGTATTTTACTAATTTCTTTATATTCTTACCTACAAATTTGTTAACATCTTAATTTATCTTTTTTCTTTTTCCTAATAACCTTTCTCATCTTTCTGTATTTCCTATTATCTTCTGTTACTTCTTTCGAATGAACACCAACTTCCTTGGAAGCTTGGATTTCAAGTGAGTGGCCCTTGTGGTGGGCTTGTTCCATACGAATAGGGTTCATCTTCTTCTTACTACAGTTTCTAAAGTTTGGATGAATCCCTGTGCAGGTCACTTCCAAATCATCAGCTGCATTATTTGCCTACACAGAAAGCTCATGAACGTGAACATCCGTACAACCTCTTCCCCTGCACACACTAGGCCCCTCACCTCTTATCTTAAACGAATATACACGCATACTGGATGATATGGCCCTTCTGTTCGAACCACACTTTTCCCCCATAGGCATTACACCCCAGTGCACCTCATGCACTGCACTGTAGGCATTACTTAAGGTTCTTTGCAGCGTCCCTTCGGCCCCTAGCTGCAACCTCTTGCATTCCTTTGACTGTACCTCTGTCCATATTCTCTTTCTTCCATCTGACTTTCCAGCCTCTCCTAACAATTGTTTCATATTGCAACTGCGAAGTTTTCCTTCTGTTACAGCTTTCAAACCTTTTTACTCTCAGCTTTCCTTTCAGGGCTGAATGACCTCTTGGGTCCCCTGTGCTTGGATTTTGGCGTAAATTTTATACTCCATTTCATTCCCATAGCGGGGTAGCGCCGTCAGTATACCTCGCGGGGTGCACTGTAGACATTACTAAAAGTTGTTTGCAGCATTCCCTTGTTCAGTCTCGTTGTCCAACCACTCGAACTCCCACTTTTCACTTTCTTAATTGATCACTCTTACAACAGACTGTAATCTCACCAACGACTTCTGACCCTCCGGAAATACTTTATTGATTTAATATGTTACAAAAATCACATTTACAACAAAATATATAAGTGAGTTTACATGAATGAGAGATTCTACAGAATAACACCGAAAATTTGTGGATAAAGTATCAAGATTTTTGTTATCTTTTGCCAACATTTAGAAAATGTAAGGACCTCAAAGAACATTGTTAACTGCCATTATCACTCCATTAGCTATTTTTATAGGTTATTTTTTATTGTGCTGTCTTTAAATTACTTTTCTTCATTCAAATCTAATGGCATCTCTTGCTTTTTAATTCCCCCTTCCGATTATTGTGGTCCGCATATTAATATGTCATTCATCATCTTTCTGCTTCCGAATTTTCTCATTATTTTATATTTCCTTCTGTAATTGTTCTTTGCTTTGAAATCTCCTACTACGTCCTTCCTTTCTTACTGAAGACATTTCACAAGTCTTTCACTGTACTTCTTCAGCCATTCGTGCAACGCATACAACACAATTTGTCACCACACTTCCTCCTCTTCTTTTCCCAAAGTCGAAGCCTCACTCCCAGCCTCTGCTAGCAAATGTTTCGTGGTGCAGCTGCGAGGATTTCTTCCTGCTTCACCTTTAAAACCTCCTTTACTCTCAGTTTTCCTTTCAGCGCTGAATGACCCCATAGGTCCCAGCGCTTGACCTTTTGCCTTAATCTTATCTTCCTATCCTGTCCTTCCAAATTAGAAGCAATTCATCCATTGGTTTTCTGTTTCTGTAGTCTTTACGTGTTCTCCTTTATTGCAGAAACATTATAAAGGTCTTCCTTTCAGTGCATGTCTTTAATTAAATAGCCCCTTGTCTGTCTCTCCTGCGATCTTGATTCTCTGGACACGAGAGTCTCTTGCTTCTTCCATTGAAACCCTGAGGAACATCTGGCCTGGATTGTTCAAGCATCGCCATTTTTCCATAACTGGTGATTCCTGTAATTTCGTCTCATTGTAGGAAACATAAACAGGTTCCATCTGTCCCAAAGAGGGTTAACTTTCCATTGCTTATTACTTTTGCTGCTAAAGAATTTGAAATTTTTCTCACATACCCGGAGTTTGCAGGTGAGCGTTGCCATTTATCCATAACTGGTAATTCCTGTAATTTCGTTTCATTATAGGAGACATACGCAGGTTCCCTTTGTCCCAAAGAAGGGTGACTCCCCATTGCTATTACTTTTACTGCTAAAAAATGTGAAATTTTACTCAAGTAGCTCGAGTCCAGATATTTTCCAGACTTTCGTTTAGTCTGCGGATTAATGTCTAGGCTGATTCTGTGCAAATAACTGTTGCTTCATCTGTCCTCTGTGATGGCGAGACCTCTGAGTAGGGTACCCCAAGGTACGCTCAACCTGTTTTACTATCCATTCTCACATCCAGGTCTTCTCTGCTGATGATGACAATTTAAGTAGACCTGTCTCATCTGTCAACATTATGGGAGTTACTTCAAGTTTAGTGACGTCAAAGTTGAAATTGTTACTTCTACTTCTTAAGAAATCTTGTTGATTTCGAAGTCATGAGATTTTTTTTTTTCTATCGCAGTCACAACAGCCTCATGTTTGGCTTATCCACCTCTGTTTGGTTCATTGCTTCATTATTTGTTTCATTTGTTGATAAAATTAAATTGAAATCAGCTTGTTTATGCAGCCATTCTATCGTTATATAATTTTCTTTTCTTCGGTGATACAACTTTGCCCATCTATCTCATTTTATAGGTGTCCTTACAGGTGTTGTTCTGCATACCTTGGGGAGAAAGGCATCCAATTTCCATAATTTTTATATTAAAAATATTGTTTGCTATCATTTTCTTCTTATCAAGGAGCTCCTAGTCTGTAAAATGGAGCATGTGCTTTGGGGTATAATGCCCTGATCCTTGGACTTAAAGGGATAATGGCTAAGTAGTATAATGTATACCCAGTAGAATAAAAACATTTTTTGTTAGTGGCAGCTAATATTGGTCTATTTATGTGCCCATTCATGGTGGTAGCTACATGCCTGTGTAAACTAAATATCTTTGACTGGGACCAACTCAGAACTGTCCAATCATCTAAATGGTTTTCCACTAATTTTATTTTAGAACCTGACCAAGCAAAACTAAGACCGTCTCTTTAACCTAGTATTCCCCATGATTCACTCCATAAGTCAGCATTCGTAGTTAATGCTGTACCAAATGATTCTGCATTTTCTCTTTAGCAGCACTGTTTCTGCTGTCAGAAAACTAAGCAATGTTCTGAAGGTTTTCTTCACATATAGATCCGATGGTGTTAGACCAGCATACTATAATTAAACAATTTCACTTTCACAGCACTTGTAAAGTCTGTTTCTGATGTCAGAAAACTAAGCAGTATTCTTAAATCTTCCTTTTAAACATGGAAAGGCCAATCTTCTTCAGGTCTTCAGTTTTGCTCTGCTAGAATGTTGTTCTCCCGTCTGGATCTGTGCATCCTTCAGGTGTCCCTATGTTCTAAACAAAGAAAGGTTTTATGTTTAATTTTTATCCTTCCTAAAGCTTGTCATCACGATTTGCAATATAGTCTGGATATCTTCTACGGGCGTCCCTTATCACCATTAGTGCTTGCATCTAGCATTAGTGCCTGCTACTTGTCTGGGAGAGTTACACAGGCCTAATCCCCCATAGGAGGGTAGTGCCGTTAGTGCACCACATATGGTGCACTATAGGCATTTCTTAAGGGTCTTTGCAGAGTTCCTTCGTCCCCTAGCTGCAACTCCTTTCATTTCTTTTACTGTACCTCCATTCATATTCTCTTTCTTCCATCTGACTTTCCTCGTTGGACGGGTCGATATAGTTCTCGGCTAGCACTCTGCTGGACCCTCATTCGAGTCTCCGGCCGGCCAATGAAGAATTAGAGGAATTTATTTCTGGTGATTGATTTTCATTTCTTGCTATAATGTGGTTCGGATTCCACAATAAACTGTAGGTCCCGTTGCTAGGTAACCAATTGGTTCTTAACCACGTAAAATAAGCTGATCCTTCGGGCCAGCCCTAGGAGAGCTATTAATCAGCTCAGTGGCCTGGTTAAACTAAGGTATACTTAACTTTTAACTTTTCCATTCTCTCTAACAATTGTTTCATAATGCAACTGCTAGGTTTCTCCTCCTGTTACACCTTTTAAACCTTTCTACTCTTAATTTCCATTTCAGCACTGAATGACCTCATAGGCCCCAGTGCTTAGCCTTTGGCCTAAATTCTATACTCCTTCCTTCCTTCCTTCCTTCTCAAGCATTGTTCTTAAGTCTTCCTGTATGTATAGAGCCAGTGGCATAAGGCCTACTTCCTCAGGTCTGTAGCTTCGCTCTGCTAGAATATTGTTCCCCCATCTGGGTCTCTGCATCCTTCAGGTGTCCTTCTGTCCTAAACAAAACGTTGTTTTATGTTTTTTTTTCATCTCTCCCAAAAATTGTCATCACGATTTACACTATAGTCAAGATATATGCTATCTGGCCATCTTCCACTGGTGTCCCTTATCACCATTATTGCTTGTATCTAGAATTAGTGCCTGCTACCCGTTTTGGCGAGTTACATAGGCCTACTCCACACCTTGCTGAGGTGCCATGTTGTCACACACACTCCAGTACCATAGGCACTGTCTACCCTAAACTGCAGAACCATTGGTGCGTATGTTGATGCTCGTCAGTAAATGCTTGGTTTGTATATATTATGCCAGCCTTATGCCAGCACAGGACATTACACAATGGCGGCATGTAAGTGACAGTAAGATGTTGAGGTGAATAAGAGGCCTAATGTGTATTTCTGAACTCGGGACAGTCAGTCGAAACCTGTTATCTGAAGAGAGGCTGTTTAGCTTTGTGTTAGCTGGTTAAGTGTCGTGCACCATTGCCTTAGCTTTTTCATATATCTGACCTTGTGGTGACGTCAAGAAATCATTATTGGTGTCAGTTTCATTTTTTGTTTGTTTCCTTAAATAATGTTTCTTTTGAAGAAATCAGTTCGATGGTCATCTGTGTGAGTGAGTGTATGAGGCGATGGGATACTTGTGTCCTAATTCTGTGGGCCCCGTGACTCCTCATGAAAGCCTTCCTTCTTGTGCTCTGCTTCTATCATCTTACTCGCTTCCCGACATAAAACAAACGCTGAGGTCCACCCCAGTTCCACCAGACTCAGGCATCTATCTCCTCGAGCATTATTCAGCGTCGATTTGAGTCTCTGAGTCTGCTGCAAGAGCCGCTGCACAGTCGTTGTTGCTGCAAGACCTCACGTAGGCTCCCTGCCACAACAGACACCAAACGCCATGTGTTCCCCCGAGTCCCAGGTCCCTTCTGACTCGACTTAACTGTACTCATGCCCTCGCAGGACTCCCCAGGGGCAGAGGCACTTTGTTTGTTTGCGTCTTTGTCTCGGGGCGGGACATTTGTGGGATGAAGAAAGCCGCGGGCCCTTTGATCGACCCCTTGGGGAGTGGAGATATGGTTTTTGCAGGCTTCCCCGGGGTCACGTCGGCCGTTTTCGATTGAGGTTTTCGTGAGGAAACCATCCCCCCAAACGCTGCCTTCCACTGGGTGGTTCGTCTGCCCTCCGGATGCGGGGTGAAGTCACGCTGTTTTTGGACCCCTCCGACCTTTGACCTTGCTGACACTGACGAGTTGTGTATAGGGTCTCTGTGAGGTCCTCTTAACACTCGGAAGTTGGGTTGTCGACTACGAGAATCTCTTCAGTCAGTAGCCTCTTAGATTATTATTATTATTATTATTATTATTATTATTATTATTATTATTATTATTATTATTATTATTGGAGAAACAAATCCACAGTTACGTATGGGTGCATATATTTAAAAATATCGAACAGATTCCCGAAAGCTCTCTGCACAGATTTATTTTTAAATATATATGTACCCATACATACTGTGGATTTGTTTCTCCATTTCAAGACTCATGCTACTACTACTATTATTATTATTATTATTATTATTATTATTATTATTATTATTATTATTATTATTATTATTATTATTATTGAAATAATCAACACACATTCATCTGTGCAATAGAAATAAATTTCTAATGTAACAGAAATTATTATATACCTCACTTTGGGATCGAAACCAGGCTCTTAAGTGAAAATCAAGTGGTGGGTCGGTTGGTAGCGCCCCTTCCTTTCATTTGAGAGTCCCGGGTTCGATCCCGATGTGGGTAAGAAATTTATTGTTATTTTTATTAAATCATATTTTCTTATGACAAATAATTAAAGAGATTAAGAATAAATCGTCTGGGTTGGTAAGACCGAGTCCACAAGCCCACACCAGGCCTGTTATTCTCGTGAACTGCTTACTAGTCCTTTAGACAAGAGTCCGTGCTGATACTTCTGGAAAACTTTTTTTTTTTTTTTTGTAGTTTATGACTTTTTTTCATTTTTGGGGTTTTTAATATTTCATATCAACTTCTTCTTCTTCTTCTTCTTCTTCTTCTTCTTCTTCTTCTTCTTCTTCTTCTTCTTCTTCTTCTTCTTCTTCTTTTCACATTAATCCCTAGTCAGGGTCACTGTTTTTAATGTGCCTCCTGAAGCTGTTTTATCTTGAACGGCTCTTTTCATAGTTAGTTAACCTTCTCTAATACTAATTATGGTAGAAATTCTTCAGAATGGAAAAACAATAGATATAATAACTACAGTGATAATAATAATCCCTCAGGGAACGATAATTACATCTGCGAGTGATTTTTTTTTCATCCAGAAATATTCAGATCGTCCTGTTTCTCAGCAAGTGTTTAGGGATGAGGTTGCTGGCCTCACTTCCTTTACATTAACCCTAGTAAATACCCAGTTGCAGCGGGGTGGACTACAGTAGTGAGCTGAGCTGAGTGCTGCTAGGAGAGATCCATGGACCTAGCAAATGGGTGCATGTGCTTAACCACTGAGCCACAGGCTCATATTAGTTGATGATTATTGCACATTCTAAATAAGTGGTGTGTGTACATAATATATATATATATATATATATATGTATAATATATATGAATATATATAATGTATTATATGAATATAATGTATACATATAATATATGTAGATATGTGTATATATATGTATATAGTGTACATATGTATATGTATGTTATATATATATATAATATATATATCTATATATATATATATATATATATATATATATATATATATAATATATAGATAGATAGATAGATATTGTTACTGCGCCTTCCAAAGATGTGTGCATGTGTGGGTGTGTATGGAAATACTCCTCGTCGTTTGTGTGTTCCTTGATGTCTCAGAAATTCTTTTTATGTAACTTTCACTTTGCTATGTGAAAAGAGGAAATATTTGGCTTTAAATATTTTTTAATGGTCCGATGTGGAACTGCTGCACAGTTTGGTTCATCTACCTTTCTTCTGTAGGATATGCTTGTGCATGGGTATGTGCTCTCTCTCTCTCTCTCTCTCTCTCTCTCTCTCTCTCTCTTCTGACTGACTGAGGTCTTTCAGTACTGAAATAGTCCTCTCTCACATCTCTCTCTCATTTTACAAAGGAATTCTGACCATGACTGAGGTCTTTCAGTACTGAAATAGTCCTCTTTATGGATGACACATTCTCTCTCTCTCTCTCTCTCTCTCTCTCTCTCTCTCTCTCTCTCTCTCTCTCTCTCTCTCAGGCATTTTTGTTTTCCCATTTTTCTTCGCCCTTCCAGTGAATTTGGATTCCCGGCGAGGATATTGGATTTTTCTTTGCCGCTGAAATGTCAATCCGCCCGTCTCGTCTTTCAGCTTCAAATATGGGGACACGAATTTAGGTGAGGCTGAATTGGAAACTGGTTTTATTCTTCCTGGCTTTTCCTCTTTATTTTAATTTTTGCTTTTGGTTTCTATTGGTCTCTTAGATCCCGTAGGGGGTTAGTGCCGTCGGTGCACCTCACACGGTGCACTGCAGGCATTACTTGACAGCAACAGCCTCCCTTCAGAGGAAGTCGTGCAATTGGAACCTCAAAAGTTAAAGCGAAGATGCAACGCATCACTGCCCTAATACAATTCTCTTGCGTCTTGATATTTTACTTACATCTTTATCTGTCTATTTGTTAATTGTTAATTTATCCGTTTTTTCTAATAACTGATCTCCTCTTTCTGCATTTACCCATTGGCTTTTGTCATTTACGAATGATCACCATAATATTCTTTGGAAACTTGAATTTCAAGTCAATGGCCCCTGTGGTGGGCTTGTTCCATATGAATAGGGTTCATCTTCTGAATAATAATAATAATAATGATAATAATAATAATAATAATAATAATACTTGAGGCTCTTTGCGGCGTCCCCTTTGGCCCCTAAGCTGCAACCCCTTTCATTGCTTTGACTGTACCTTTGTTCATATTCTCTTTCTTCCATCTTACTTTTAACCCTCCCCAACAGTCGTTTCAACATTATTTTCAGCGCTGAATGGTCTCATAGGTCCCAGCGCTTGGCCTTTGGCCTAAATTGTTTATAACAATTCAAATGGGTCGTTGATTTTGTTAACTAGAAGCGACAATAGATATTTTTATGAAAAATTGTTCCAATAAAACAAGGGCCTGCCAAGTGCCCTTACCCAGGTGCTTAATTTGAAATCTGTTTTATTAATGTTTTTTTTTATTTTTCGTTGAATTTTTTGTGGCTATATACCCCGTAGGAGGTATTGCCTTCAGTGCACCTCACGTAGTGCGCCGTAGGCATCACTAAATGGTGTTTGCAGCTTCCCTTCGCCCCTGGGCTGCACCAGTTTCTTAACCTTTCATTTTGCCTCCATTCCTCTTCCTTTCTTCAGTCTGGCTGTCCAACCTCTCCAACAGTTAGTTCTTAGCGCAACTGTGGGGATTTCTGCCAGCTCCACCTGTAGGTCCTTGTACGTCATCTCCTTTATATCCTGGATCATTTTACCTTGCTGTCCAGCCACTCCAACTCCCTCTTTTCACTGTCTCAAGCGCTGAATGGCTGAAGGTGCCCCAGTGCTTTGATTGACAGCCTTCATTTCATGAAAATCATTTAGCAAATAAATTTGTAGATAGAGAAGCCTTGAATTTGTCATGGTGAGAGGAGCTCTAGTTTTTATTAACAAGTGGCACCAAATTGCAAAAATACGATGAAAACGTAACTGATTAATGACCATAACTTTCAACCAACAGACAGTTTAAGCATCTTTCGATAACTTGTTAATTTTGCTTTTTTTGGTCATAACTTCACAATAAAAATTTTGAAGAGACCTCCATCAATAGTTAAGGTTAAATGCTTTTTCGGTTTCTGTCAAAGAAAACTATCGTGAAGATGGTCATTTGTCTGTCCGTCCGTGCTTTCTCTGTCCGCCCTCAGATCTTAAAAACTACTGAGGCTAAAGGGCTGCAAATTGGTATGTTGATCATCCACCCTCCAATCATCAAACATGCCAAATTGCAGCCCTCTAGCCGCAGTGGTTTTTATTTTATTTAAGGTTAAAACTAGCCATAGCTCATGCGTCTGGTGCCGCCGAGTCCAATTCCGGAGGCGTGGCCGACGCATCTTCACTTGACCGCATCTGGGGAGCAGCTGAGCACTGCGGCCCGCTGCCCAGTCGTAGCTAAGAGTTTCATACTTCAGCACAACGAGAGGCTGGCAAATGATGTCAATCGAAGACAGTTAGAAGAAGACCGTGACACTGCGGCTTGCCGAGAGGCTCGTCTAGATCCTCGAAGGTGCTTTTTTTAATTTCGATTTGGTCACCCCAAGAACACATGCCACCACCGGGACGTGGCTGAAAGTTGTATGGGCCGCGCTTGAGAGTTTCATGGACCGTGGCTGAGAGTTTCATACAGCAATATGCACTCTACAGAAAACTCGATTGCGCCGGAGAAACTTCTTCGCATCTTTTACTTGTTTTATTCTTAAAAATGAATGAAACGTGGACTGGAATCTGACTGAACTTATGTTACAAAGAAGAAGAAGTGTGCGGTTTTTAAGTGAAAAGCAATATTCAGTTCTGGAGCTTCTTAGCTGTGAGGAAGTGGTACCCCGTGTTGAGTGAAGAGGCAAGCGTCTCTAAGATTCAGTATTGGCCATGCATCTGGCATCGTTCCCCGCACCTAAATTCACTCAGAGGTCCTTTCTTTCTAAATATTCAGTCAGTCCGTCAATCCAGTGCTTTCTAGACACTCAGTCTTCATTCCCAAGTCTTGCAGTTCTCAGAGATTGCGTCCTGTGTTTTCTGAGAGCTTTGTAGAAGTAGGAGTGACTGCAGTGCTGTGCTATTTGCCAAATTTGGCAGGTAGTTTTCTGCTTGAAGATCAGTTGGTAGCGCCCTTGCCTTTCATTTGAGAGTCCTTCCTAGGTTTGACCCGGAAGTGAGGGATAAATTTATTTCTGCTAAACTCGTGACTGTAGTGTATTTCCATTATTATTAATATTATTATTTTAGCTGTTTCCACGCCATTTAATTTATACATCATGTACCTCAGTTCACCTGCTTTTGTACCCTCGCAGATGACGACCGGTGCGCTGTCGACACTTAAGAAGAAATAAACCTGTGGCAACAGAAATCTTCACATGTCCTTAGGAAACTTGATATACAGCTACATGCTGATGAAAAGAAGATTGTGAGACGAATGGAGAACACTCTGTACAAATTAAGTGCCGTAGAAACAGCCATAATTTTCAACGCTACTGCCCTCATAGTACCTTATTATTATTATATAGCAAAAATCAGACCACACTGTAAAGCTGCGAACTTCCTAAGCAAATGTTAGTGTATGAGCAGAAATATTGAAAACTCAAAATATGAAAATGCGAATGGCAATTTTTGTTCAATTTCCTGTAAAGTCCCCTTAAAGAATAAGTATATAAGGGAATGAAATTCAGTTACATACTGTAGTACCTTGTCAGACTACAGTCGTTAATGGACAAAACTAGCAAATTCAGAATATAAGGCCTGTAATTAATCTGCATTTCCCTTGCTGCCACTTCAAGCTTAATGATAATGGAATCTAATAAAAGGTAAACGGAAGTTTTCTTGCCTTTCTTGTGTAGGTTTTGTCTGTCCTCCGTGAAAAAGACGTAAAATCGTTGCCTTCTCTCTCTCTCTCTCTCTCTCTCTCTCTCTCTCTCTCTCTCTCTCTCTCTCTCTCTCTCTCTCTCATATCTGTCCGCTTTAAGGATGATGGACTTCGAAACAAGAACAGGGAGAAGAAAAAGAAAAAGCACAAACTAGCACCGTCAGCCACCTGCGTTTTGAAGGAGAGGCGTTGGAAAGGCTAAAATTGGTCATTTTTCCTGTTCTGGGAAAGGAGACTATTGAGATGGCTTTGTTTATCTGTCCACACTTTTTTCTGTCCGCCCTCAGATCTAAAAAACTACTGAAGCTAGAGGGCTGCAAATTGATGTGTTGATTATCCACCCTCCAATCATCAAACATACCAAATTGCACCCCACTACCCTCACTAGTTTTTTTTTTTTATTTGTTAAAGTTAGCCATGATCGTGCGTCTGGCAACGATATGGGATAGGCCACCACCGGGCTGTGTTCATGGGACGGGGCTCATACAGCATTATACCGAGAGCACCGAAAAATGTTCTATTTTCGGTGGCCTTGATTATTCGCTGTACAGAAAACTGTTCTGTAGAAGGACGAGAAGATGACTCTCTGCCACTGGCATTATTCTCTTCCTCTCGTCTCGTATTTATCCGCTTCTTCTGGGGATTACAGGTCTGGAAAAGGTAGGAGAGCAGTACACACCTGTCTTCTTACCTGTACCGTTGAGCAAATAGGCTCGTTGAACTGGAAAAGACACGAAACACCTTGTCCCATCACCAGTGTTTTTTTCCCCTCGTCCAGTCCGCATGAGCTTTGAGATTAGGAGAAGAACACGAAAGGCCTCTTTTGTCACTTTATTTTTCGTTTCCAAGTCAGCTACCAGTTCCCCTCTGGCTGAAGTTAAAGACCTTCTGAATGTCTTTTGTTCCTCACACTGTTGGACTGTGGAACAGTCTCCCTTGAGAGGATGCCGTACAACTGGAATTTCAGAAGTTGAAGCAAAGGAGCAATGCATTACTACCTTAAAGCAGTTCCCCTTGTCCATTTAAAAAGTTGTTTATATTTTTATCTATCTGTTTATGCATTTATATTTTTTCTGTTCTAATAACTGATATCCTTTCTG